>NW_015557150.1:617032-628565 GCF_001515605.1 Sinocyclocheilus anshuiensis
GTAAAGTGCTTTGGGTGTTCAACAATACACAATAAAGCGCTATATAAATGCATCATTCATTCATTCATTCATGCGGCATGCATTGGAGGGCCATTATCCTCAGCACACTAACGGAGCTGGGTTTATTTTTAAACTCACTGTCACGGCGTGGCCAGGATGCCAAGGTTACCTCGGTGAGAACTGGGGGACGGATGGGGGCCGTCGGGCAGCTCGGTCACTGCTGCAGGGTGTGAGAGTACTGAAAGTAACCCTACCGCGAAGACACGCGGAGACCACAACGCTCGCACTACAACACAGCCCTTCTGTCTCAATACACATTCACTTTGGGAATTTACACATGCATTATTCAGAAATTCGCCATTCTTTTATTGTTTGACAGCTACATTACACACTACACTCTTAAAAATAAAGGTTGCAATAGGGTGTTTTCACATCGGTGCCATAGAAGAACCATTTTTGGTTTCTCAAAGAGCCTTTAAGCAAGCAGTTCATTTTCTAATAATATAAAGAACGTTTTTCTATTATAAAGAAGCTTCAGTGCAATGGAAAGCTTCCACGGACGTTAAACATATTAATACTGTCTCCTGATATACAGTTGTTATAATGCAAGCTTATGATGCCTAAAACAAGCTGGTTAGAGAGAGTTAGAGGTGTTAGAGTGTGATATGTGCACAGATGACAAATATAGAGCAACAAAGACCCTCAACAGAGCATGTGTCGATAATAAACACGCAACGGAAAGAACGCAGGTGAGTGACGCGCTGCATGTGCATATAAAAACACTGCTCTGCGCTCACCAAAAACAATCCCCCGCTGGTACACAGAGCCTGTGTGTTTGTTTGAAAAACCATGCGGCGAATCGAGAAGCGTGCTCGTTTTGGCCGGCGAAGGGCTCGCGGAGAGAATCGAAACCCTCTCCAGAGCTCATGAATATGTGGGCTGACCACAGCCATGGATCTGTGTGAGTAATGTTTTCTGAAACCAAATTACTGTAAGCTGATTCCATCTGGATAGTGTTAGAGCCGGCCGCTTTGGTTACCCGCGATAGCATCTCCTCACAGACAGCAAAAATCTGATTAACCCAACAGCACTGAAACACTTGCTCAAAGACCGCCGAGCTTTTAACTTAAGATGCACTAATGCAATTCCCACAGCTGCTTTTTTCCGAACCTAATGCGATAAAACGGAAAGAGGAAAACGGAAACGCCGGAGATACGCGCTTTATGCGCTCGATCCACCAACTCGGTAATGAAGTCAAACAATTGTTCAATTGAATTTGTCTGGCCGTGCTTATGGAGGTTTTCTGCATACGAAAGTAATCCAGCTGTCATCCCGACCGAGAGCCTGAAATGAGGCCGCAGTGAGCGAGAATACGTCTAGTCAGTCTTTGCTCCGGGTCATATTGAATATCCCAGCTGAGTAAAGAAGACGTCACAGTGACCGGCTGCATCGCCACGTTTCCGAATGCCTCGGATCTACACATGAATACTGAAGCACGCAGCATGCAGTTTACAAACAAAAGCAGCATCAATCTCAGCACACGTGCCAGTAAACATTAACCGGTGGCATTTCGACGTGAATCCAGTGCAGCAGTGCATCTGAGGACAGTGTGTGTGACTCACACTCAATTCACACACATGCAGTGTCCATCAGTAAATGAACAGCAGCCGTAATCACACACAGCCAGCCGCTGACAATACTCTTCGTGTTTGTTTTATAATGTAAAACACACATTTTATCGAATCACTTCAACAACATTTGATTAAATATTTTAGGAAATGCTTCAACTAACTAAAACTAAACAAAGTGGATTTTTTAATAAAACAAATAAACATATAGATGCACAATAAGGCCAGTCAAAAACCTAAAACAGGTTCCTCTATTACACAAAAAACACTCTATATTAATAATAACATTTAAATGCATCAGCAGACTTCATAATGAAAAAAAAGTAATGTATTATTTTCTATGCAAAGAGATTAAGATATAATTATATCACTATTACACATTTATGTATCAAAATAATTTGGTACAGTAGGTCAAATAAAAGTGTAACATGATGGTGTTTAAGTAACAAACCAGCAGTGACAGTCAAATTTATGAGACGCATATTTAATGACAGACAAATAAATAAAGAAAAAATATTTTGTATCTTTTAAACATTTTAAAAATTCTTCATAAAGCACTAAATGAAGTATTACTAAAGAAAATCTCACTGTAGTTTTACACTATTTCAGATTGTACATTTTCAATGGAGAGAGTCATTTGCACAAAACGAGTTGCTTAATAAAAATATGAATTTTAAATATAAATGAGACTAAGTAATTCTAAATAAAGGTTTTCTAATGGCAAACGCGATGTGGAAATGCATGCGTGGAGCGTCAGAGCTCTATTGAACCTTTGTAATCCGTCTTAGTGTAAAACTACAAAGCAGCTTTAAAAATGTGTGTTTAGGATGACTAAAGTGTGCAGAGTGTAATCTAGTCTAATTTACCCAAAACACACAGACAGTCATTCGACCCATTTCTTTATGTCAGAGCTGCTGGTGTGACACGTTACTGAGAGTAAATAAAAAAATCCATATCCAGAAATCCATCAATGGATCAAAACACATTGTACTTTTTATTGATAAACATTGATAATGTTTTAAATTAGAACTGTTTTAGTTACTGTTAAATACTGTTTTAAGAACAGATGACTCTTCTTGTCAATACATAATTAAAAAACCTTGTGTAGAATTACTGTACGTGACATACTGTATACACGCCCTTAATGTTTATGTTTCATAAGAAAAATGTTCAAATGCAAAATAAAGATGTGCCTTAAGATAATCAGGAGAAAAGTGTTTCATGCAGAATTATAACAAAAAAAATTTAAAAGAAAAAAAGAAAGTCAAAGCAGCTTCATTTCGGTAAAAAATAAGACTAAATTTTCTGCAAGTTGCATCTTCTTGGTCTTTATAAAGCGAGCACATTATTCCACAGCCTGGCGCGAGCTGTGATCTCAGCCGGCCCCGGGACACTTGGACCCCTTCAGCCGCTCCTCTGGGGCCACTCCACCACCCAAAAGACCTAACTCATTAATTTAATTCATTTAATAAACAAACATCTGTCCTGTGCCCTTTGTCCCACCTGAACCCTTAAGACTTGTTTGCAAACACAAACGGCTCTAGAAGAGCGTCCGACTGCTGGGACGCATGCGTCACGCAACACACTACAAGAAACAAACAACCTATTAAAGCAGAGGGAAAAAAATTGTCTCTAAACCTCACTCTGCTGACATTAGGACCATACATTTGTGTGGAAAGTAACACGGCATCCATGCAGATTAAATCGCATCTATCACAGCAGCAGAAAGTTCAGCCAGTGCAAGAAAACTGTACTATCGACCTAAACAGACATGCAAAGAAGCAGAAAAACAGACACAGACACTGAAAACAGGAAGCAATGTTAGTGCATGAAAGAGGAAGATGCACCTACTGGTTATGATAGCTGAGAGGATCAGGGATGCAAAGTTCGGAAATGTCCATCAGCCCAGGGAGGTAGAGCTCCAGCTCCTCCCATTTGGCTCTGCAGCGCGCACCCTCTCAAATACTCCCACAGACATCGCACACACAAGCAGCCAGCCTTCACAACAGACTGAAGCAAATATATATGAAACCACACAGACTTAACACAACTTACTTGTCCTATCTGAGGAGGAATCCTTTTATTATCGTATATTATTATTTTTTGTTTTGTTTATTTTACACTTACGAACAGGATTATTTGCAATGACCATTTGAAAAATCTGTTGTCATCTACCTATTGTGTTAACTGTAAAATGTTATTCAAAAGCATGTTTTTTTCTAAAAAGGGGGGGGGATTAACATAAAAAAAATGTTTAATAAACTAGTGCTCATCTACTTATTGTGTTAAATGCAAAATGATATTCAAAAGCATGTATATATATATGTGTATATAAATAAAATAATTTTCAGAAGTCCACTTTTATGAAATCTGTAAAAATGATACAAAACATAAGTGGCAATGTTGTAACATTATCAAAGTTATATTTTATATTTGTTTTATTATTTTGTAAGTTTAAAAATTGTTTTTAATAAAAATAAAAATATATGAGCATTGGTTAAAAATGTTTTTCTGTAATGTCATGAAACATTAAACACAGGAGAGACGCATTTGACAAATCTGACAATCACACTGACGATCCATTCGAATTTTGTGTATGAAATTCTACTTCGTTAAATCATTCGAACATTTGAGAGCAAGTGCTGGACTGTTTCAAGTCGTGAGTCAAAGACTGGACACCGAGAAGCAGAAAATCGCTGTCTGTCTTTGGGGCGCAAAGCTTTATAATCACCAGAGTCTCGGTGTTGCTCAAGCCTTGAAGAATTCAGAGAATGCAGATATAGCGTTTCACAGTCGCTCACGCTCCTCTGCTACTGTATCGCAGTTTATAAGCAGAGAATCAGAAGAGAGCCATAGCGAAAGCACACGCATGACAAGTGGCCAGTTTGAACAGCTGCCTGAGTGTCACAAATCCACAAAACACACACGGCTGAGCATGCTGGGTAACAGATATGCATTGCAAAAACAAAAATAATTCTGATGTTAAGCTGATTTGTGTATTTTTATTGGTCGACATATGCCTTTGATCCCACATGACTCCTGAACCCCGCCCTGCTCTATTCAGCGGCTCACGTTTCCATAATCAATACTAAAACATCACACGAGCCCTATTGATTATCACAGGACTCACTGCAAGCCTCAAAACTCAAACCCAATGCATTCAGTGAGAAACCAGAGTCTGAAAGCTCATGTATGAAAGGACAGACAAAATTAGTGTAAATCAAATGCATATGTCGTCCCTGAATACTGTTAGAAACGAGAAATAACCTCTGTGTTCCTTGAAGCTGTAATAAATATTCTAATTTCTTTGACAGCAGTTCAATATATGGATGCCTGTAAATGTGCACATGCAGTTCACATAACAAGCCAATAACAAAATACAAAGCTCTGACATGAGCATAAAATGTTTTAACTTTAAGCTTTTTCAACTATATCATCATCATCATCATCGTCGTCATCAGCGTGTGGCTGATACAGAGTCGATGATTGATGTCTCTGGGGTTCAGGGACATACAGTAATTTAATTGAAACACATGGAATTAAAGGTCATTCATCCACGAACCTAACCCATATGATTTGCGTACAATCCCTTTGGAATGCTTATTAAGGTCTGGTCTTATGTTACACAGGATTTGATATCAAACGCTGATATTGTGCTTGTGTTAAATGATGAGATATCTCTAGATTTCATTTAGCCACACACACACATCATGTCCACTTGATAATGCACAAATTAATTTAAATCAAATTCTATTACAGAAAAATAAAAAATAAAAAATCAGTCCAAGTAAGCTACTTGATATTTAGAGCTGAAATAAGTTGTTCAGTGTATTTTCAGTTTGGTCTATTTATTATAAATGACTTTATGTACAAGCAAGTATTTTAGTTATAGTTTAGTTACTGTTCTCATTCTCATTTTGAACTCAGTTTGTCATATTAAATTCATCACAATAAAATCAGTAAATGCAGTAAAGCGCATCATGTGTGTGTATTGTGTTTCAGGGAGTGAATAGTCCCTATTATATATGAAGTGCTCAGCAAAAAAGCCAAGCTGTTTTATTGATCATAGTGTTTGTATCACTGTTAACTACTATTTATTCGTAACAGATTTTTCTCTCAAATATTTTTGAACTTGTCTGATTGCACACGTTTATCCAGTTATCTAGATTTCTATTGGTTATATATATATATAGAGAGAGAGAGAGAGAGAGAGAGAGAGAGAGAGAAGAAAACTTAATTTTTAGAATTACATTTTATTGTATGTATAAATAATTTTCCAAATGTTCCCAAATGGAGATATATCTCACGTCTAAGGACAATTTTGACCCTGAACTTACAGCTAAATCGCATGCACAAAAATTACTAAAGAAAAAGAGACAAAAACTACTAACTTAAAGAAAAAGAGACTGTAAATGTGCTGATCTGAGATCTGTGTGATTTTAGTTTGAGTGAGACTCGGTGTGTGTGATTCGCTCAGTTTTGTTATAAACATATTTAAATAAATGAAGTGATTAAGCCAAAGCTAATCGATAAAGCTTTGAGTAAACAGATCAGTGAGTAAAACACAGCGGTGTGTGAAAGTTCCCACCACTCCAGAGGCTTCAAGCGGCGCAATAATTCACTGACAGCAAGAGAACGAAGACAGAAAAGATGTTTCAGGATGTAATGCTCCAGAAAAGAGAGGGAGAGCGGAGATATCGAGTGTACCTGCAGGCACAGACACAAGGAGCTCCTCAGGTGCGTCTCCATCTCCGACTGCACGCGTTTAACGCGTTTAGCGCTGCTGGATGCGCATTTGTATGAGCTCCTCCTCCGCTGCTAAACCAGGTCTGCTGTCGTCCCTGTTTGCCAAATGTAAACAATTTCGAATAAATATATACAGATATGTTATACCTCTGTAAAACCTGTGCTTAGCCTGGTCTTAAAAGCTAGTCATGTTTTTTCCTTTTTCTTCAAGACTGGTTATTAGTTATTTAAGTCAGTTACATAAAAAGGTAGAATTGAATTTGACAAAGACTTGGCTAACTCTATGTTGGTTAAACTAGTTCTTAAGACACAGTCCTAACAAAATGGCAATGGACAGACCGGCTTACGAGACACACACACTTACAATGATCATAATATATCTAGCAAACAAAGAATGTTCCTCTAACATTACTTAAACCTTAAAAGTCATGTACATTTTTCAAAAAGCATAGGTTTCACTTTATTTTGATGGTCCATTTAACACAGTAACGTTGCACCTACATGTCTACTAACTCTCATTAGAGTATTAGTAGAGTATTAGTAGACTGGTAGGGTACCAGGGTTAGAATAAGTTGACATGTACTTGCAAAGTTACTTATAGTCAGTAGAATGTCTGTTGGGAGACCATGCCAATAAAGAGTTAGCGGATATTAAGCAAACAGTCTACTAATACTCTGATGAGAGTTAGTACACGTGTAGGTGCAACATATTGTCAACAGAATGTTCAAAAGGGACCATCAAAATAAAGTGTTACCGAAGCATATACTAATTTCAATTACTTAACCATTTAAAAAAATTCCTTGGCATTGCGAAGGTTTCTTTTGCCTGGTTTCTGTTTCCTATTATCTATAATCCTGACCAGAGGCCACTGAAAGGCTATAAACAAGAACATTTGGACTAGAGCACTAGTTAGTTGTGTTGGCCGGGTGGATTTCACTGATGAATAAATCAGAAGAACAACATGAGCGTCTGGACTGAGCTGAGATCACACCGGTGTCTGCAATAATCACTGGCTTAAACGTCATGACTAGTAGTTTTAAAGGCCTAAAAATGCCTGTTTTGACCATCATATAGTTTAAATTAACATTCAGGTGATTTTGCAGCTACTGTACAAAAATGCTAAAGTTGTTGTTAGAGATTTTTCTTGTTTTTTATTCATATATAGATAAAAAGACAGGCATGCAAGCATGAGCATGAGCTTCAGTGATAAGGGAGAAATAGGACTTTCATAAATCCTGTATTAAACATTCAAGCCTATCATTGGGACGTCCCAAAGAAAGATATCTGATTCAGAGTACTGTGAATGAGCCTGATTCCACTAGACTCCACTAGAGGGAGTGCTGTTTCACCACAACTTAAACACCAATAAACAACCACTAATCACTGAAACCAAGACAATCACTTCATCAAATGTATTTCTTATAGCCTTACATCTAATTTCAAAGATATTCTGATAGCAGTTTATGTATATAAAAGCAAAATATATTAGCATTCTGTCAGCAAATGTCAAATTTGAACTGATTTTAGTTTTTTTTTGCAAGGACTGAATGAAAGTAGGGACTAGAGACCATACGTTATGAGTATAATATTGTTTGCTAAAGCAAGCGTCACTATTACTATTGCTCTTGCTTATTATGCATTTGACCTGTAACTCGTCATGCAGCGTTTGTGCTCCAGATATTAATGATTCCTCAAAACTTATGGCTGGTTGACTTTTGGAAAGCAATTGGACATACAATAAAATGGACACAAAGATTTACACTGAGAAGGGGCTACATGTGTATTTTGGGATTGTTTGGCTCAGGTGCAGTAAGTAACACCCTAGCAACCACCAAGAACACCCTAGCAACACCTTAGCAAATACTTTGCATAAAAGTGTCTGCTAAACTAATAAATGTAACAAGTAAATGTAACTTGCAACAATGCACACTGAAAAGATTTGGTGAAGGATTTCCTTTGAAACAGTTTCCACTCAGAATTTGCTAGTAAATGTAACAAATAATTACAAAGAAATGGCAAATAACACATTGAATAAATAAATAAATTAATTAATTAAAAGTAGTAACACTAAAATAGTCTAAAAAAAAATAATTTTTGCACAGGCAAACACCACTTAAACAAAAATCAAGCTGACTTTTATATGTACACTGTAAAACAAATATTTTTCAACATTAAATACAAATTTAAGTAAAAGATTACTGTAGTACATTTTAGAAGAAAATACTATTTCGGTCTTTCTACTTAAAAAACAAAACTATTTAATTCAAATTTCTTTGTAATTATGTGTGAAATGTACTATCCTTTTCTGCTTCAAGTAAATCCTACACCAGTGTATTAACGCCTTTCCATCATGTTTCTATCAGACATGTGTTATTAATATGCACTGTTTTCACATGCTACACACATGCAGACTGTATCAATTTAAAACGAATAGACCTGCATTTGTGTTTGCCATCAGTTATAGAAGACAAACAAGAAGAAACATTTGATTGTGCAATGGTACAAGAAACCCAAGATGCTCTCAGAACCACAGAAGATATAAAAACACTTTAGTTCCCTTTCAGTCGGTCACTCTCGACGTCACGTCGGATGACCGACGAAATTGGGATCTCGCTTAGAGAGACCAATCTACTTCGAGTGTAAACTAAACAAGCCAATGCACATTGGCATGCGATTATTGCATCCAGCTGCTGCTGATCACAGCGTGAGTATAAGTAGGCAGCAGATGCAGCGCATATTCAGCTTTTCGCTTCGGAGCCGAGCGATCACATCATTCTGCTCCTGACTACTCTACTGAGAGAAGAAGACTGAACGAGTTCAGCGCGCTCTTGGAGAGCTCTTCGTGTTGGCGGTACGGCGCTTCAGCGGTGGTGGTTTCCCTTCCACCAGACTTCCACCGTGTCCCGAGCCCTCAAGGTTGCACGATTGGTTACGTCGCGAGTGACCGACTGAAAGGGAAAGTCTCGTTTACGTATGGTAACCCTCGTTCCCTGAAGGAGGGAACGGAGACGTCACGTCCCGTCGCCACAGCTCCTGTACATCATAGAGTATATTTCGGGTGGCTTCCCAGGGTCACGGGTGCTAGACAGTGGCTTCTTTTACAAACTCGTGATACCTACTTATTTTTCCCTGCAGTCCCTGTAAATGAATTACAACATCATGGCAAACCCAGTTAAAGTCACTGGCGTTCAAAGCAGCAGACAGTCAAGACCCAGTGAAATATGTCCTCGGATCAAACAGAATCAAGCATTAATCTAAACTTCAGTCCCTCTGAACATTGCGTAATTCAAAACCCCAAAATTTTTCTTTCCATCGCTAAACCAAATAAGAGTCCATCCACCCTCCCGTGCGCTCGTTTCTCCATCCGTTCCTCTCGGTCCACTCAGTCCATCAACCCAAATTTCATTTGGAAGCCGCGGTCCGGCTGCAGATTTACTCACTTAACAAAACTGGACAAGAGGCCGTAAGTGCTTTGTGTTTGTGTGTGTGTGTGTGAGGAACGGGGGGTGGGACACTCAAGAAATGAGGATGTCTACTTCATGGAACCTGACAGGAAATCTATACACTGCAATGTTTATCATTCAGTCATTATCTCGCCGCCAAATGGAAGGACAATAATCCAATCATTTAGGCCGGCTTTACCTGAGGCTCTTTCGCAGGTTTTTTAAACAGTAACGTGTCTAATGTGGCAATGATAGAGAGAAGAGTCCATGAGTGTCACTGCATACATAAAATCAACTCTGTGACAGAGCAGCTGCTCTACTGAAGCCAAGCGCTCATCATTTATGGCTCATGCTATGAAACGGGTGCCTTTTCCAGTTCAAAAAGCTGATTAAACTAGATGTCTGTAAGATTTCAGACATTCTGTCATGTGGCTAAAATGTTTATGTGTTAATAAACAGCAATGTACACCGTTAAAAAAATTACGTAAAATTTATGTAAAAAAAACGGCAGCTGTGGTTGCCGGAATTTTACCGTAAAAATTTTTAGGTTTTACGGTTTTAACTTAAATTTACAGTATTAATTGATATAATGTTAATATACCAACCTATTGAAGTACTGAAAACAATACATGTAATGTCCAATACAGTTTTTCATTGTATACAGTAGGGGAATTTACCGTTAACCATTTAACAGCTTTTTACTGTAGCATTTTTACAGTCTTTTACCGCTAAATTCACGGTCATTTTTTACAGGGTACCATCACTGGCTAAATGAATACATTTTAACTATGTCTCCAGAAAGTAACAGGGTTGCCTGTTTGTTATATTTCATGTCTTTTTGCTTTTTACTACTCTGTAAAATAAAATAAAATAAAATAAAATTAAATAAATAAAGGACTGTAATTTTAATAGTAAAAGACTGTAAAAATTGTACAGTAAAAACCTGTTAACTGGTACTGTAAGTTCCTACACGATAAACGGGAAAAACTATAATAGATCAAACCTTACATTACTGTAGGTTTACAGTAAAATACTATTAAATGCACCATTTTTGGAAGTAAAAAAAAAATCATCTTATAATTTACAGTGAAAAACTGTAAACTGATAACTCAGCAGAGAAGTAAAATATTTTTATTTACTGTCTTTATAAATTACAGTTTTCAACTAATATTTAAAAGTTGTTCTGTAAATATGTTTACGTTTTTACTGTATTTTTATAAAATAATTCTGGCGACCACAGCTGAGAGTTTTTTTTTTCAGTAAAAAAAAAATGCAGGATTTTGTGTGTGTGTGTGTTTTCCCCAGTGGCAACCTTATGCTCAAGGTCATGACACTATGAGCTTTTTACTAGACATTTAATGCTGATTAATCTACAAATACACAGTTTTTAATAATCGTTTGACATCATTGTAAAACGGTTGACTGTTGATAACTTATAGTCAGCTAGTAATAACCTAACATACTTTGATTTATGCAAATTAAATAATAGTTACGGTTAGATACCGTAAAGAAATAACTCATATACACTACCATACAAAAATCTTATTTATTTTGTTTTGGGTGCTTCCACATTTAGTTTCTGACTTCATGTAGGAGAGTAATAATAACACGCAAAGGCAGCGATGCTACAAAATCTGCCAACTACTTTGTGTGTGTGTGTGTGTGTGTGTGTGTGTGTGTGTGTGTGTGTGCGCGCGCGCGAGAGTATGAAATCAG
>NW_015557150.1:628750-630901 GCF_001515605.1 Sinocyclocheilus anshuiensis
GTTTTGTTGTGTTTGTGTGTGTTTTTTTTTTTTTGTAATTTCTCATTTGCTGTAATTAAATTGGATTTGCCATCGCTCTTTTGTTTCAGCTATTGAAAAACCCATAGGGTCATCCACTAGCACTGAGTCTGTTAATGCTGCTCACATCTGACACCAAAACTGTTAATCCCATCATAACAAGCAGGTCATTAGAAAGTCTGTGGTGGACAGTAAGCGCGTCGGACCCTCTTCACACCAAGAAGCGGCTAAAAGGAAGTTTATCTCATTTGGGAAAGTGAAAGGAGAGCGTTCTTATCTGTCAATAAACAGTAATTAGATTTGGTGGCTGATAGCGTCGATTGCTTTCTAATCTAGCTGTCAGCTGGGATGTGTATAATTAAAATCCTGATTGATAAAGGGGTCCGAGACTGGCCACAGTACCGGCGGCGCACGCCTCCTCTCCTCCAGACGCATGCATGTACTCAGATCCACACGATGACTGGAGGAGCAGCAGAAATGAAGGCCTGAGGAGAACGAGAGGAGCGGACAGCTTTTATTGATCAGGGATATCTGCTATCAGTGACACTCCTCAACAAAAGAGCCGTGGACGCTTGAGGGACCTTCAGCCAACACCACTGACACTTTACTGCATCTGTGTTTGACTTCATTTTCATGACTGTCCACTTTATTTATGGAATAGTTCAGCTACAGTTTATTGATTCATTGTCACTCCTGTTGTCTCCTTCTTCAATGAAACACAAAAGGAGATGTTCTCTGAGCTGTACTTTTCCATGCAATATAGTGGTGATTTTTTTATGCCAAGTTTAAAAAAGCAGCATAATAAAAGTATTTAACAGTAAAAATAAAGAGTGTTTACCTGTATTGTAACAGTAGTCCACATGACAGAATGCTATACTCTTAAGTAATTTGATGCTTTGTGTGAGGAATGGACTGAAGTCATTGTTGATTAATAATCTCAAACAGCATCTTTAGATGCATCGATATCAATTTGATATAAAAAACGGCATTGGTTCTCAAAGCAAAAGTTATAACTGCTTACTAAAAAACGAAAACTAAAAACTTAAGAAGTTTTCTTAAACATAACTTAAGCATTTTCATTACTTGAATTAAATACTAACTGAAATTATATATATATATATATACTCATCTAGTAGCTAATGCAACATTCCTTATATTTGTTTAGTTTAAGTACTAAAATAACTGAAACTGAATAAGCAAAAATGTAAAATTAAACTTAATAAAATCTATATAGACATATAAAAAAATAGTAATAATAATAAATAAAAAAACAACAAAATTACTTAAACTTGTATTTACTTAATGTAACATGAAAACATAAAATATAGAAATAAATATAAAACTATTAACAAAAACTGTAATAGCATATCAATGGAACAATGGTACTAAAATGGCAAGAGTGACACAGCAAGTTAGAAAAAAAAATATTTTGAATGATAAAATGATTTTTTTAATGGAATAATGTACCTAAAATGATTCTCACTGAAAGATATCATTGAAATAACCATGTGATATTAAATGTGCCAAATCAAAAGAAAAATATAAACACAGCATGGTCAGATTCTTAATTTATCCAGTTCGAAGACAGTTTGAAGTCAGATGAACATGGAGTGTTTTTTATGAGTTTGTAAAGTATGAAATGTTCGCTATTTCTCATGTACTAACATTGGCTTACACAGCAAGACATCCTTAATGGACTAAGAAGACAGTGGACAAGTAAAATGTAAAAGAAAGAGGGATGTTTATTTATCTCCTTTGTTTATTTAGATAAATAGTCTAGTCTAGAAATCTAGAAAATCTTAAAGCATATGATACAGACAAAACATAAACTAAACTTACTGTATAAAATAAATTACACACGTGAGGATGACAGTGCCACTCAAAACAACACAACGAAGATATCTCAGACAAGAAAACAACAGAATGCATGGTGGCAGAGGAAAATATCATTTTACAGAGATTGATGGAAAAAACAGATAGACAGACAGAGAGAGACGAGAGTCTGTCAGTGTGTGACCTTCACTGTCCCGCTCTGCTCACCAGACTAAAGTTGACCAAACACTAGCATGAAGGATGGCTGTGCACTTCTTTACCTCACACACACACACACACACACGCACACACACACACGCT
>NW_015557150.1:631829-652819 GCF_001515605.1 Sinocyclocheilus anshuiensis
TGGAACACACACACACACACACACACACACACACACACACACACACACACACACACACACACACACTTTTACTCTGCTATCTAAATGGGGTCATTGCTTAGACTTCTAACATTTTTATATGCAGCTAGTAATAAATAATGTAACCTACCCCTAACCCACATACTAACCCTAACATAAAACCCTGACTTTTTATAATTTGAAAAACACTGTTTGTTTTGGGAAGTCGAGCTCACTTCTGGGTATAAATTTGTGCCATATTTCAGTGTGTATTCACCGACCAGAAGTTATCTGTGATTATATAACGCTGCATCATGCATATTTAAATTTAAGTCACTGTTATTTTATTCAGTGCCAAATGCGCCTCCTTTTTATTCATGGAGAATTCACATGGAACAAGACAGCAATGCTTCATTCACACATAACACACCACACATTTATAAGAATAGTTCACCCAAAAATGAGAAAATCCTCACACTCAGGCCATCCAAGATGTAGATGTGTTTGTTTCTTCATGGTAACAGATTTGGAGAAATGTAGCAAAAATCTAAATCCATAATAATCTTCCTCCAGTGAAAAAGTGTTCTGCTGTGAATCAGGAGAGAAATCTGCACAGATCAAGCAGCGTTTAAACAGCTCTAAACACATATGTGGCTGGATTTTGATGTGAGAGACAACAGCAGATGCACTTTTTCACTGGAGGAAGCGTTATTATGGATTATAGACTCGTATTTTAGTAAACGTCTTAATGCTGGATTAGTTTCAGCTTTTGTCTTCTCCAGATGTTAACTGATGGACTGGAGTGCTGTGTATTACTTGTGGATTATTGTGATGTTTTTATCAGCTGTTTGGACTCTCATTCTGACGGCACCCATTCACTGCAGAGCATCCATTGCTGAGACACTGATGCAATGCTACATTTCTACAAATCTGATTAAGAAATCTCAGATGGCCTGAGGGTGAGAACATTTTCAGCTCATTTTAATTTTTGGGTGAACTGTTCCTTTAAAGAGCGTGTAGGTTTATATGAGTCTCAAAGCAACGGTCCAGCACTTAATTTACTTCTCAATGGCAAACAAAATTTAGTCAGGAACACTTCCATTGGGCACAAAATGACTTTCTTTAGTTTTCAATTTGCGTGTCTGTGATGGCGATTGAGATTGATGCGACGGCAGCTCATGCACGTCTACTCTGAGAATTTACCTCATTTAACTGATTTGCATCATTTCCTCACCAAACAATGTCGTTTATTAACTTTAATCATATATGAGAAAAGTCAGCGGTGGTTTTCCTTGGTGTTTCTCAGATTAATGCAAGCGTGTTCATACTGTTGAAAATAAGTGATCATAAGTGATACAGTTTGTTATTAAATGAAATGTCTGTATATGTAGCAAATACTTAATCCTTATTTCTCATTTGGTTTCAAATGTGTTGCAGCTGGCCATCAGGATAAAGCTGTAAGATATTCAGCCGCGTCGAGCAGAGAGTCGGAGGCTGTTAAACACACAGAGGTGAATCTCCCTGCTGATTAAAATGGATGTTCCCATGCTGATCCTTCACCGTGGAACTTCATGGTAAAGAAACTACTTAATATTCCCGCCCATGTCTGGCTAATGTGTAAAAGTGATGAATCGCAGGGGGTCGGAGGGCCGCTTGATTGTGCTTCACAGGCAGCCTGAATTACTCTGAGCTGGACAGACTCCTTCAACACATTTGTGTGGTGTTGATGTAACATTATTAGAGTCAGTGGGGCATGGCTATAACTGCTCAGAGATCAGTGATGCTCTGTGATGTTGACATCGGTTATACGACTGATATTTTCATTGTAATTATTTCACTGTGCTTCAATTACATCAAAATACCAGAGTCACAAACTGAGCTACAGTCACTTAAATATGCACCTTCTGTCCTGACATGTGAATCTCCATACTGACATAAAGTCAACGTACATTATATGCAAATATTAGTATGTAGTAGAACTAATATACCAAGTATAGTAGTGTAAATAATAACAGAATTTACATTTTTGTGTGGAAAATTCATTTACTGAAAAGTGGAATTAAAAATGGAAAGAAAATGTCATTCTCAGAGGAAAAAAAAAGGTACAAAAGCTATCACTGGGTTGGTATCCTTTCAAAATGTACTACTAATATTTACACTTGAGGTACTAATATGTATCTTAAAGGAATAAATATGCACCTTTTAAGGGTAAATAAAGTACAAAGGTCCAGTGACAGCTTTTGTACCTTTTTTCAGAGAATGTATGTACTTTTAATAGTATACTCTAATATACTTTAGTAAACTTCAGTCCTCGTGAACTTGTGTGAGACACCATTATAACTGCATATATGTTACCATGTGCATGAAGGCCCTTTAGTGAGTGTAGCTGCTGACCTCTTTCGTTCATTCATATTTCATTCAGTCTCATTTGGCTGATAGAAACCACAGTTTCACACTAGCAAGGAATGACGCAATATGTTTCCAGCCATTTTTCTGTCCACAATGAATGTAAAAATGCACAGGACACATTATTTGCCAATCACAACCAGATAATCATCACATCCCGAGGGCTGTGATTTAATGAAATAAATATATGCATGTGTGTTTCAGAGTGAAGCGCAGCACTGTATTAATTTACACACCAGCAGCTCGATTTGCTGTAAATACGGCTGCAAACTCTATCACTTATAAGTTGCTTATGATGTGCATTTGGGAACATAATTGTGAAACCCAATTTACCAGATTTGTAATGAGAAGCATTTATAGACATGTTTCCAACAAAAGAGGAGATTTAGGGTCTTTAGGTCTTTAGATTTAGGGTCCGAAATTAAAACTGGATGGTTTAACGACCAGAGAAAATAAATAAATTAAATATTAGTATTTTTACAATTGTACTATAAAATAAAATAATTATTTTTATGAAATACTCAATGTCTTATTTTACAGTAGTATTATTACAATATATTTATTAAATAATACATTAAAGCAATAAGCCCCAAGAAGCCGTGGTTTACAGTGAATTTATAACAGCTAAGGGGCGTTGTTACGACGCGAAGCGGAGCGTACACGGTGCGATTCTGAAGGTCGGAACGTCGTGAGCTCTGGCACGTCACGATTGAGTTTATCCGAAAATCGTACGGAGACAGTCACACATGACACGAATTTACTACGATTTTACAAACTCTGACGTAAGCATTATGTTTCGCGCCATTCATAAAAATATGGATTCTGAGGACGAAATAGTTTTCTTTGTGGTAGGCGGCTTGTGACATCCAAAAAAAAAACGAAGACAAAGGACATGGCAAAGAGAATGGCTGAAAAGCAGAGAAAAGCATGGACTTTCTGTTCTTCATAAAGAACTCGAGGGAATAGGCCATTTCTGAATTTCTGCTCGTTTTGCCGGAAATACAACAGGCATATTCATTCATAAAGCTGAACGGCAAATTTGGCACATTCGGAATAACAAATAAAAAATAGAACAGTATAATTAAACTAAAATTATTATAGACTATATGGTTTTTGTCATCTTCTGATTGGTCAACTTCAGATGGATCGCCAAATTGTCTCGTTCAACCGCACATACGCCACAAATTTAAACCGACAGCATTTTTTTTGACATGTTTGAAAATTATCGGGAGGATAGGAGGTGCTCATAACGTCTCGGATCGGCCCGTAATTCTTCTCACACGGTACTTCCGTTTTATAATATTATTTTGACCATATTGAATATCAAAAACAGTGGGATTTTTTTTTTTATATACTTTGTTTATGAATAAAACATTTACACATGAATAAAACGTGTTTTATTTATTTGTTTATTTATTCATTTATTTGTAAATATTTTCCATGCAGATGCAAAGAACCATCAACGCCTACATAATCACCAGAAACATTCTAGAATGATTAATTGTTTCCAAATAGGGTTATTCAAGTCATCTGGTGAAAAGTCCTGGATTTTTTCATATCGCAATATATATTGCATAAAAACTAAATACCACAATATCCGTTTCATCCAGAATGGTGCAGCCCTACACACAACTATCGACGTCAACGAGATGGAAAGGCTTTTCCCCTCAGTTTAAAAGTTATTATTCTGTTTATTTTGAAATGCTATTACATGGTTAGTTTCACTTTAATATTATGGTCCATTATTATCACGATTAATTACTCTTATAGGGCCACACACACGCACACACACACACACACACATTGAAAGTAAATTTCATTGAGGGATGTGAGATATCTGATCACGTCTCCTGAAGACACCAAACCCAACACCACACAAAGACAGTGATTCCTGTCAGTGGAGCTCAATCATCTCTACAGTTTCATTCCTGTTTGATATTCCCGCATCATTTCTGCACGCCACTCTCCCGCAGTTTCAGACGGCTTCTCTTCTTCATCGCGGGCTCGTGTTGTGGCGGCAGTAAAGGGCCGCCCGCAGTGGGAGAGATCCTAATTAACAGCCTTTTCATCGGAATGGGCCTTTCTGTTGCCGTGCTTTGCGAGCGCTTGTTTTATGGCAGCGTCGGGGAGCCCTGGTCGGGGATTTGGAGAGGGATAATTGCCTTTGCCGCAGGCTCCAGTAATCTGGTGGGCTAATTCATTATTTTAATAAGTTAGCTTCTCCTAGGGGGCGAGTGGCTCCGCGTCGCACCTCAGAACTCTGACAGCGGGCCCTCGTTATCGCTCCGCGGCCACGTCCGCGCGGGGTTAATAACAGTTATTAGCCCCTATCCTCTCCTGTAATTTCTGCCCTGACTGGGTCCATTCAGACCGACGTCAGACGCTGATCAGAACGAGAATGAGCCACGCACGCGTCACGAGTGTCCACTTCACTGGGGGTAAAACAGTCATATAGATCCAGCCGATTCATCCAAACAAGCGCTCGGTCGTGGGGTTTGCGTAACTAATGACTTCATTTCAGAGACAATCTTCTTCCTGCCTTGCTAATGGACTGCTGGCCGGCTTTGATGACTGCAATTCACATGGACATTTTACACCGTGTCTGATTAAAAAGCATGTCATTGTCATTTCAA
Source organism: Sinocyclocheilus anshuiensis (assembly GCF_001515605.1). NCBI lineage: Eukaryota > Metazoa > Chordata > Actinopteri > Cypriniformes > Cyprinidae > Sinocyclocheilus > Sinocyclocheilus anshuiensis. Next base: position 636,866 of record NW_015557150.1, read on the forward strand.
CAAGGGGGAGGGCGGTACAGATACGCTCCTGATGCATCAGAAAAACCCAAGAGTGCCCACATACATCGGCTAATGAATCAGAAGTCTTGCACATTCACAACAACCAGCTTACTTCTGCATTGCAGTGAATGGTAAAACTATGCTGTATAAACCAGTGTGTTTATGATTATGACAATAGATTAAAATAATATGATGACAAATACCAGTTTGCAATATAAAGCAGCAAAATGGACAGTTTTTGTACTGGTAAAATAACTAGGACGAGTGAAACCACACATTCAAGTCACAAATGGCTGCACCTGTTCTTAAATAAGGTTGATAAATCAAGGTCTTTAAAATCCAATCAGAGAGTCATTTGCAGAGTGAATCTGTTTCATTCTCAAATATGTAAATGTTCACACTGCACTGACACAAAGAAGTGGCCAAAAGAGATGTCTGGAGGGGATATTTGCACAATATTTGCTTTTAATGGCCCTACAAGTTCGATTAAAGCATCACAATACGAAGTGTATATCATTGGGAGGAATAAAACACTAAACTTGATTAAGGCAAAAATATTTGGCAAAAGTACAGGCAAACTACAGCTTATCGTGGGATAGGTTTCATTTTTACTATTCCCAAAAAGTATAGAAAAACAAAAAGCAAAAGCACATCATATAATCAGTTATTAGTATTTCCCTGGTTCTCTATTACAGCCTCCATTCTTCTGGGCATTACTCAATAAGCTTTGTTCATATGTCATGGGTAAATTCTTCCTTAAGTTCTCCCCAACGCTGATATTCATTCATCAGCTTCGATTCAGGTTTAGAATTTTCCAAATGTTTCAGTGAGATTGAGAAATGCCTTCATTGCATGCGTGGTGTGTTTGGTATTGTGTTAGAAATGACATGCTCAGACTCCAGACAGATCCTCCATACGCGCAAATGCAAGATGAAATTGGAGGTTCCTCACAATTGCACGTCTCATCCGAGATTTGGAGGTTATTTGAAGCGTTCATACATTGAGGTGATTTTCAACCTCCAGTCAAAATGCTCGCCAGTCTTCTCTGACCGGCCCAGTGCTCTACATTTTGCACGGACACCGAGACCCTTCAAATCCAGCAAACAAGCAATATCTGAAGTCGACTGATCAGATTCTGATTATATCATCCTTGGTTGCAGAGGACAGCTCCTTCATCTTGGCCATTTTCACTAAAACCGACAAATTAATGTCTAATAATTTAGCTAACACCTGCAACAGTGTTTTATTAAATTATAGGATGGAAATGAAGAGTGCAAGCTTTGTATGTCAGCTTGGCCAAAAATTATGTCCACGCAATTCATCTGGTTTCATCATCACTAATGAAACAATACATTCGTTTTACACTCCAGTCAGGTTTATTATCGTTAACTAAAACTAAAACCATAAAAAAAAAAAAAAAACATTTTCATTATTTGAAATAAAATATTATATGAAATGCAATAAAAAATATTATAAAAAAAATATATTATTAAACATTTTTCATTTTCAATTATTTTAAGTGGAAGTACTGAAATAACTACAACTAAATCAACTAAAATTAAAAACTAAAATTTACTAAAACTTCTACTAAAATTAAAATGAAAACATAAAATATAAAAATAAAATCGAATTAAAAATATTATCAAAAAATGTAATACTATATCATTGATACTAAAATAACACCAAGCAGAACTATGCAATATGCTTACAAAATCAATTTGTAATAATATGTTTGGATAAAGGACAAAGATGACAGTTTTCTTTTGTTCACTATACTGTATATGGATGAGCTGCATTCAAAGCTGTTATGAAATACAGACAAACTGATGTTCATGACAGAACTGGAGGGAATTTGTGAGATTGGAATAAAAATGCAGATCTGGAACTGATGTCATTTTTTCAGTCTTTCAGTGGATTCTGTGTGGTCCTGAGCTTTCTGATGCTCTTTAATACTGCAGCGCTGCTTGCGGCGACAGAGTCCCTGCGCTCCTGTCGACTGCTTTTGTCTCTCTGGCCTCTCTTTGTCAGCCTCGTTTCAGAGAGCCAGTGGCCGGGTATTTCAGCTTTGAGTGACACAGTCTGTGATTTACCATCCACAACACTGCATGAATTGAGAGGGGCCCAAAATGCATGAATTTCTAGCAATGGCCCTGCTTTAGTCAAACCTTTTCCAATAAGCTCATTTCATCAGCATGCTTTCACCGTAATTTGTGCTTGACAGCAGCACTAATGTGGAAAGTCTTTTTTCCAAATTGATTCATATTGCTTGAGTATTCCCGTGACTGGTTACACAATGTTTGTTTAAGATGGAGAAGGTCCATGAATGGTGCAGATACGCATCTAAAAGCTCAACCATCCGCTGTGAGGAGGAGGATGTGGTCAATAACGCTGCATGTGATATCACTAAACTGGTTGAGCATTAACCGCTTAATGTCTGCCGTGAGCAGCCACACGTGGAGAGCCTGAGGCGCGCTGCGGGCCGTCGCTTTCAAACACAAGCGATGCATCTGCTTTTACTGCTGAATGTTTACATGCACACCATTGGCTGAACTGGCGAACTGTCTGCTGATCAGGTGCAAGTGGACATCAGAGACGGTTTGCAGAGTAATATGATTCAATCTATTATAGAATTAAACAATGATTATCATTTTTAAAACCGTGAAATAAAATATATTCAAAAACCAGGCTGTTTGCATTTTCATTCATGATGTCGTTCTATGGTAAAACTGCATGAAAGTCCAAACTAATTTACAGAAACAAATTCCACTATGCAAAATGTTCAATATAGTATTTTAAAATGGGGAGGACTTGTTTTCGGTGAAAACTGTTGAGCTGTAAGTCAGAAAGCCGTCGACTCACCTTGTACTAGTGTTGTCTGTCAGGCCTTCAGGGCATCGAGTGACGTGGCGGCCGGCGTTTCATAGCCTCAAGGAACCGTATGCTGCCTTCTGTGGCACGTCTGTCCATCTGTATCTGAGTGAGAGTGTGTGTGTGTGTGTGTGTGTGTGACAGCAGGACTGTGTGTATCTCTGCATGCATCACGTGTAACACAACGCCCGCAAGGAGGATGCATTCTTAGATCAACATCTCTCGCTCCACCTGGAATCACAGAAAACCTGATCCAATTTCAACTCCATTCTATTATGAAAACAATGGAAAATCATTTATGCTCACCTTTAATATATTGCATCAGTTAGAAATTGCTCTTTGTGGGTGCAATCTCTGTTCCTAAAAAAAAAAATTATTATCCAGAAACCACAAGCAACTGGAAAAGTCATGGAAACTCATTGGTCAAAAGGTGTGGTAACCCTGTGAAACAACATTCCTGTCAAATAAACATAGTCCTAAGCCTATCCCTAATGAGGTTTAGCTGGTTAACACGGTCCCATTAACCCCTGCTAATGCTGTAACTACACTATCAGAGCCTGCACTCCTAAAAATAAAGCCTCTTTATTGGCATCAGTGTTTCGTGAAAAACCTTGAACATTCATGGATTTCTTCCATTCCACAAAAGGTTCTTAACAGTGGAAGAAGGTTCTTTAGATTATCAAAATGTTCCTCACACTAAGAAAACTAGATCTTTTAAGAACAGTTCTTTGGCGAACCTAAAATTGTTCTTCCACGCTCTTAAAAATAAAGGTTCTTTATTTGCATTGATGGTTATATTAAGACCGTTTAACATTCATTTGCAAAAAGGTTATTTATAGTGGAAAGGGTACTTTAGATTATTAAAATGTTCTTCACACTAAGAAAAAATGGTTCTTTCAGAACAGATCACTGAAAGGTTCTTCTATGGCATCATTGTGACTTTTTTAAAAGCTCTCTGAGATGAAGGAGAATGCAAATGTATCACTCTCACCAATTATCCCTAACCGTTATAGCTGAAAACCCTGAATTCAAAGGGAGATGACTCTCATTCAGCATTTGAAGAGGTTTGAGACTCTCCCTGATTTACCTCAGTTTACTGTGAGTTTGGAAACAGATCTTTTGACCAGTGCCGCACCTGGTGACCTCTAGGTAAACGGCGCTATCGTCTGCTCATTGGCAGGGCCTTCGCAGTGGTACAGATGTTGTTTTAATGCAATAGGTTTGCAATTAGCTGACACAGCGAGTGGGTTTTGCAAGCTGTCCTATTCTGGGATGTGGGAGGACGGGCTGAAATAGGAATGGAACTATTGATTCGCTGGCCTGGTTGAGGATGATGCACATGGACTATTTTGAGGGCAGAGGGGAATTCGCTGCCGTCCAGAACATTATGTTGCGTGACGTAGTCGAGCTCTTCAAAAATCAACTCGATATTGGCAGCAAAGCAAAATGGCTGCTACATCTCATGGCCTCTGCGCTTCATGAGCAGAAATACATTGGCCTTTGCACCGCTGCTGTTGATGTGGGATGACTGTAGTCACCCAACACAAACCTGAGCCAGCAAACTAAACGTGCAAGGACTCAGCTGTAGCTATATATAACGCCATCAATCTAATTTTACTTCACTTTGATATAACTAATAAAGTAAAAAAGTACGCAGGAGCTACACTATTTAGGGACTTGAAAGTAAGTTGTAATATGTTCGATATGGAACTTAATGGGTAGCCAGTGTAGAATTTGTAAAATTGGGGTAATGTGATCATGTTTTCTTGACCTGGGTAAGGACTCTAGCCGCTGCATTTTGGACTATCTGTAGCTTGTTTATTGAAGATGCAGGACAACCACCTAGCAGTGCATTACAATAGTCCAGTCTAGAGGTCATGAATGCATTAACTAGCTTTTCTGCATCAGAAACAGGTAACATGTTCCATAGCTTGGCGATGTTTCTAAGATGGAAGAATGCCGTTTTTATAACATGTGAAATATGATTTTCAAAAGGCAATTTGCTGTCTAATATAACACCCAAATTTTTGACTGTAGAGGACATAGTAACAGCATATCCTTCTAAACTTACTGGTAATCTTTACATCTTTAAAGGGGTCATATGATGTTGCTAAAAAGAAGATTATTTTGTGTATTCGGTGTAATGAAATGTGTTTATGCGGGGCAGAGGCCGGCGGATTCGACGAAGGAGGCTTGCAGCAACCACATTTGACGACCCCGGGCTGGACTCCGCTTCGTCCACGGTGAAAGCCGATTCGGTGATCCACAGCACAAAGTTGATGTATTTCCTCAGCGACCAGCACGGTTCAGCTTAACTGCTTTATTTATTTAGAAACAGGGTAATTTAAATTTAATTTTTGTATTGTCATTTTTATAATTTTTATTTTATTAATCAAAATACAACGCCCACAATATAATATTCAGTGTTGGGCTGCCGAAACTCCAAACGCATGCATGTTGAGGGGCGAGCTGAGAATACTAATGTCTTCATCCGTTTGCAACAAAACTTTATAGTTTTGTTGCAAATGAAGGACCCACTTTATATTAAGTGGCCTTAACAACTATGTACTTACATTTGAATTAATCATTTGGTACAATGCACTTATTGTGTACATACATGTTTTTACATTGTACTTACATTTTAAAAATACCTGCATGTAATTACATCTGTAATTAATTTCTGTAATTACATTTATGATTACAATGATGACCCATCCCTTACACCTTAGCCCACCCTACCCATACCACCAAACCTGTCCCTAACCTTACCTGTATCCCACCTCAATAGCAGCAGAAGGCAAATGCATAATGGTCGGACAGGTAGAATTTAGTTTAGTTAATTAAAATTTTCATTACTTGAAATAAAATAAAATAAAATAAAATAAACATTAACTAAAATAAAATAAAATAAAATAAATTATTAAAAATGTAAGCTTATTTTATTCTGGCTAATTGCAATTCTCAATTTCATTTAGTTTAACTTTATGTACTAAAACGGGGTAGACATATACAATATAGTTAAACAAAAACAAAAGAATGACAACGCAACAAAAGGACCCACTTTATATTAAGTGGCCTTAACAACTATGTACTTACATTTGAATTAATCATTTGGTACAATGCACTTATTGTGTACATACATGTTTTTACATTGTACTTACATTTTAAAAATACCTGCATGTAATTACATCTGTAATTAATTTCTGTAATTACATTTATGATTACAATGATGACCCATCCCTTACACCTTAGCCCACCCTACCCATACCACCAAACCTGTCCCTAACCTTACCTGTATCCCACCTCAATAGCAGCAGAAGTGTTTTGCAATACAATATGAACAAAATAAGTACATTGTACTTATTTTTGATGTAAGTATATAGTAGTTAAGGCCACTTAATATAAAGTGGGACCAAACAAAATTCTTAAAACTTTAAAATTAAAATGAAAGCACAAAAATAAAAGAAAATTCTAAATATTATTACTTTTATATCTCAATTATAAGAACATTTGCACACGATTGGTTAACAATTCAGTCCAAACCATCATATTCTAGTACCCTATAGTTCAGAAAATCATACACTGATAAGTGGACTCTCTAGAGACATCTAACCAGTTCCAATCCCAAAGTCACTGCTCAGCCTGTAATTTCCATGCCCTTAAATCTAGTCAGACACCTTCTATCATGCTGATGATCAAACAGGCTGAATTAATCTCTCCCGCTCCACCTGATACATAGATGTGGAGAAATCCCTCAGGGAAGACAGTTAAACTGTAGCGGACAGAAGTCTGGAGTGAACCCGTCACCCTCACCAACATTCACTCCTCTGATCCTCATGGGAGAATAACACAGATCGGACTGGGATAATCTGTGGCGTCACTAAAGCGCTTCCACTTATCCTGTCAAATCGCAACCTGTTTTTGACACAGTTAAACTTCCAGAAATCAGTCATTTCAGAGCTCTAGTAATTAACACCTTTTTACTTTTACACATTTTACTCCCTCAATGTGACTGTCCAAACACAATCAAATGCAGTGTGATCAGCATTGGAGAATTGACATTTTATTGATTTTATTGGCTAATGCCTTCTAAATCTAGACCGCTAAAGATGACAGGATTCTACTGTTCATTTCACTGAATTCCTGCTTTAATTCAACCTGAGTGTTTCTAGTTCAAATTTTACCGCAGCCCCCCCTATGGGGACCTTAACTCTTTCTGCTGTATAATTTCAATTGCTTTCTTTTTGTTAAATGTTTAACTTAAATTGGGAGCCTCATAAATATTCCGAATCACTCGCCCAGTGTTTGATGAGGAAATGAGAGTCCTACCCACCGAGATTCCCCAGGCAAGGAGATGAAAACCAGAGAAATCCCCTACAACTTTTCTCTTAGAAGTAGACCTGCGTGCCACAATGCTGGGCTGCTGTGTAACATGCCTGCTCTAAACCCTAATGGTTTGCCTGCTACAAATTTTAAGTGTCAATTTAATAGCAACACTCTTCTTCTCATTTTATTAACAAATAGTTGATGGTTCAAGTACAGAACTAATCAATGTGTTTTGGTAATCTTTGATTCGAATGCCACATTTGGTGGTGTCTTAAAGGTTTAGTTAACCCAAAAATAAAAACGTCATCATTTAGGTTTTTGTTCAGATACAGTACTGTTCAGAAGTTTAGGGTTGGTAAGGGTTGGACTTTTTAAAGGTTTCTTTTTTTTTGTGTTATTTGTTAAAAAAATACCTACAGTAAAACAGTAATATACATGTACAATGTATAATTAAAATAGCTGTTTCTATGTGAATATCTGTTCAACTGTAATTTATTTCTGTGATGCACAGCTGTATTTTCAGCATCATTACTCCAGTCTTCAGTGTCACATGATCTTCAGAAATCATTCTAACATGCTGCTGCTCAAGAAACATTTCTGATTATTATCAATGTTGAAAACAGTTGTGCTGCCCAATATTTTTGTAGAAAATGATTATATGATGAATAGAAAGTTCAAAAGAACAGCATTCATTTGAAATAGAAAAATTCTGTCAATTTTGATTAATGTGTCCTTGCTAAAAAAAAACATTGATCAATGCACGTATATAGATCACATCCATTAAGATCAACACAAGCTCAACCACAATTGCTTGATGTGCAATAACAATACCTCATTGGTTCTTGCTGTACACTGGCTTTGAAACAATTTTCACTCAGAAATTGATAGTAAATTTCACAAATAATTACAAATAAATGGCAATTAACACACTGAATTGAAATACATTTTGAAGTAGAAACAATGAAATAGTCTTTTATTTAATAATATTTTATTATAAAAATATGATTTACAGTGTAGCTCAAATGTGCTTGCATCACACATGAGAACAAACGTCATTGGTTGTTGTGCGTTACGGGCACATTCTGTTTACCATATTTGATGTGCTCTCTGTATATGTGTTGATCAGTGTTTATAAGTGTTTATATATGCCATGTGAGAGGCAATGGGGTTTTGACCTCAGTGAAATTAGACTTCGTTTAATGTGACAAAACACCAATATCTTGGACTCAAATAGCATTGTATGGAATTGTATTTTTATTTTTTTGTAAACTATACTAAAATGATATCTTTGTTTTTACATTAATAATGTAATATATTTACTGTATATTGTGTGGGTTCGTAACAAATTCGTTGAGAATACTGCCCTCTGAAGCAAGCATTTGCATTTAAAATACCTATGCATAATATGCTCACATCCACATGCTAATTAGTTTGTGCAATGCGTTTCTGTCTCTGACAAAGTTCTTCATCAGCAACAAATCAAGTGAGAGGGAGCGAGTGGCGTTTCCTCCTCTTTTATTACTCTCTTCCCTTCTCTGAAGAGCCCTCGACAGACAGGCAGACAGACACGCGCTCTGTGCCATGTTTCAGGGTCGCAACCTCGCTGTGGCAACCACACCAGGAAGTCTCAGTTAGACGCTGCAGGAAGTCTTCATTCAGCGGCCTCTCACCGCGCTGGCCATTTACATATGCAACATTTCAGCAGCGTCTCACACACAACACGCACTACAGCTACACAGACTATCAGAATACAAATTCCACTCAGGGCATGAGGAGGGCAGGAGGAGGCATGTGGGTAAACTGTTAATTTGCTCTCTGGGGTGGACAGAGTGGAATAACAATGCAGTTAGAAGAAACATATTCATATACAGTGTGTGCATATGTATAATGTTTCATTAGTTGGAAGACTAACAAGTTACTGCAACTGAAAGCCCAACATGTGTTAAATTAACTTACATTTTAATTACTATTATTAATTACATGTTGTTAAGTACGACATGTACTTACTATACGGTTAGGATTTGGTTTAGGGTTAGTTGCTTGTAATTGTGCATCATTTACTGTTATTACTGTAGTAAGTACATGTAAGATGTATAACAAGGACATTAGCGTACATAATTGCTCAATATATACTGTGAGAGGAAGTGAATGTCATTTCCTTCTCTGTTATTACTCTCTTCCCCTCTATAAATTATTACCTACGCTAAGTGTTACCTTAGCTAATAGTTATATATAAATAGTTCCATTTTTGTCAGTCAATTAAAAGTCTATGTAATCAACATTTTCAAGCTTCAAAAAGTCCATAAAGACATTGTAAAAGTAATACATATGAGTCAAGCGGTTTAATCCAAGTCTTCTGAAGAGACACGACTGAATATAAAAGTTTTGTTTAATTTTCCCTTAATTTTTCCCTTTTTATCCCTTTAAATCTAAACAGTTCACTGTTCAATTTTGGTAGGTCTTATCACCAGTTTTGACAATCACAAGAACTTTGTTTTGTACCTTAGGTAGATGGTCTCCAGCAGTGACTGTGGTGTACCACAGGGTTCTGTCTTCGGCCATATTTTATTTTCTTATTTATATGTCTGTTGGGTTCTTGTTTTTCCCTAAAATGTATATATATATATATATATATATATAAATATATAAAAAACAGCTAATGAACGAATGTAAAGTGGGACAAATGTTATGCAGAAAAAAACAGTGTTGGTCACACAATTCTCCGGGCCTGGAGATGAAATGCTGACTTTCAGCTCACATCTCGGTGAGGTCACCCCACTGGTATCGCAAGCACAGCAGTCACGTTGTGGCACAATGCAGACAAATTGCTTATAATAACCGTTAGAGACCTTTCATTTTTCATTGTCAGCTATTTGCAGAATAATTTTGGCACCCTTTAAGGAGACAACCTTTCTATTAAAAAGATAAAAATAAACAAACTAGTTGTGAAAGCTCTATATCGGGATGAGCTAATCCTATTTACAGATCTCTGGCATCAATACGGAACCATGCGGACATGCTTACATGTGACAATTTTTGCTATTTTTAAAAGCAAGCTACACTTAACGGCAAAAGGTTTCTAGTCCCAGAGCACCTAAGGGGATAAAACGTCACAATTAAAATCATATTACAAAGCCTGTATAAGAAGAAACACTCTGGCCAGTTCATTTAATATAGGAGCACAGTAGAGATGGCTTAAAGCTCAATTTCTCTATATATATATATTGCTATCACTGATCAATACTTTTACCAAGTAATTAAATAAAATGCTCCTAGGCTCTTCACATTTTACAACAGTGTTTTATCTCAACACCAGCAGTAACATTGAACCTGAAAAAGTGGTGGCCACAGTATAACAAGACAAAACAATGGCAAAATTCAGTGGATGAATGATGAACTTATATTGAAATTAACATATTGAATATATTCAAAGAAATATCAGTATTTTAACATCACTTTATGAACAAAGAGAGCATCCCAGAAAAGGCCTGTCTTGTTTGTAGTCACCTCTGATAAAAGACTAATGGGGAATTAAAGACAATAAACAAATCATCACCCTTTTAATGTCATCCAAAAGTCAATATCAGTCAGCAATTAGTTTTTGTGTCTGCTTCGCTCGTCTTCCCAGAGCAGCCAGTCGAGATGTGTTTCATACAGACTCTCTCCCAAAGCCAAAATGAAATAAAATCAATTACTTGTTTTTTATATGGGGCTACTCCCTATCTTGCATTATTTTTATGTATCTAATATTTCTAATTTACCACCAGCCAGAAAAAATGACACATGAAGCCATAAATTTCCTACTAATTCCAAATAATTCTGATTACATGGACGAGTAGTTTTCAATCAGAAAGATAATCTTGGTGATAGATGGTGGGATAATTGGCTGTCTCCGCGACGTAAATATTGTGTCGTTCTATTAATCTTGACGAATGAGGTGTCAACCTGTCACTCATTCGTCAAACTGAATAAGGAAACATAAGAGATAAATAAATGCACGCAGGTCAGGATGTGTGGATGTGTGTGAGAGCCGATCTCAGAGTGTCCGAGTGCCATTACCTTAATGTGACCGGCCCATAAAATGCAATACTTTTATAAATTTAGGCAATATGGTTTTGCTTAAGGACCCAGATATTATGTTGGACATCAGCTGTGGACATAGTCAATCATATAAAAGAGTCAAGCATATCATATAAATACTCAATCATATAAAAAAAGAAAAAAAATGTCCTTATAATCAAACATGCAGGTTATTACTATTACCATGAATTGCATAAGCACAATTGTATTCAAAATTATTAACATGGCATGGACTGAGTTTGATAAAATAACAATAAATGATTATGCCACACTACTTAAAGGAATAGTTCACCCAAAAATGAAAATGAGCTGAAAATGTGCTCACCCACAGTTCATCCAAGATTAGGATGAGTTTGTTTCTTCATCAGATTTGGAGAAATGTAGCATTGCATCAGTGTCTCAGCAATGTCCATTGCTGAGACACTGATACAATGCTACATTTCTACAAATCTGATGAAGAACAAACTCAGCTACATCTAGGATGGCCTGAGAGTGAGAATATTTTCAGCACATTTTCAGTTTTGGGTGAACTGTTCCTTCTTGTTTTTTCCCTTCATTATAATATGGGAAGTATTTTAATACGTTTAAAAATGGTAAGTCTATTTATATTGCTGTTTTAACTCTGTCTGATTATATAGGTAATTGCGTTTTATTGTTTGCATATTTTTTCCTTCGTAAATGATCTACACAAGAAACAACCATGCATTTTTCCGCAGTTCTTCCTGAAAGACGTTTCCTCACTTGCAGATGCGCAGTTAATTCACAGAAAGGTCATAAACAGGGTCTCTGTCGGGTTTGTAATGTTCACTAATCTGTGATCACGATAGTAGATTAAAAAATAGAGTGAATCAAGCGCTGACATCTTCTTCATTTAATTTATAAAGATGATAATTAATGACCTCCTGGCAGAAGAGCGCCCTATTTTAACACGAAGACTAGAAAGCCTCCCTGCTTTTCATTGAATTCGTTATTAACTCTCAAATATCAGTAATTTAAAGGAAAAGGTCAGCCCTAATGTAGTCCCTCCCCACTTTTTAATATCCCATAACTCTCTTTAAGATACTCACCTGGCACGGCCGTGCACCAGCTAATTGGAGGCAATTAATTCATTCGGCATCCGGTGTTGGTGAAGGCAAACAAAGCAGCGGAGACGGAGAGGCGCTCATGCCCTTCGACATCATCATTAACAACCATCAGGTGAGCAAGCGTCGCTTTGACGTGTGACAGATTAAATTTTCTCTGACGACAGGCCGCAGATTTATCTGGGTTATAAAGTAAGTGCAGAGCGCAGCATTCAATCACAGCAAAGGGAAATTAGATTAACGAGCTCATGATCACAACAACTCTGAAAGAAACCAATAAGACACCATTAGGCCCTGACGTGTGAACCGCAACACGCGACTGCATAAAAGAGTTCAAATGTGAACCTTTGTTTTTGTATTGCTGGTGTTTTCCAAACAGATCAGCATTGAAACATTATTTCAGTGCATACTTCAGTCGTCCAAAAAACACGCCACAGTGTTCGGTGAGTTAGCATGAAGACTTCACTTATGTAGAATAATGTAGATTCACAGTTGAAGAAACCAAAGAAAGCACATGTTGGACGTTTGAAATGGATTTTCATTCTCTGGACTGAGAATATGAGGATAATGTGAGACAGGAACACGATCTGAGCCCAAAAACTCCAGCAAATCCTTTTGATTGGTAAAAACAGACAGCATGTGCAAGTCTTGAAAGTCATGACATCAAGCTCTCTGAAACTCTATTACTAACTCAAAATAAATAAAACTGAATAAATAAATAAATACAACCTAAATATGAATATTTACAAAGATCAAAAACGAATAGAAAATTACAAAAGCGTGTAACAAAAATACTTAAAATGAAAATTCAAACTAAAAATATACAAATAAAAGCTAATTAATTTTAATAAAAACTATAATAGTATATGCATAATACTAAAATAACACTGCAATAAAGTTCCATTTGTTGACATTAACATAAACCAACAATGAAAAATAATTCTAAAGCATTTATTAATGTTAATTATAACATTTCAAAAGTTGTATCAAATGTTGTATCTGTTAACATTATTTAATGGACCTGAGCTAACACGAACTAACAATGAACAGCTGTATTTGTATCAACTAGCTTTCACAAAGATTAAGAAATACTCTAACACTGCACTGTAACAACATGATAGGTATAGCATTGACTAACATTAACTAATGGGACCTAATTGTAAAGTGTTACCAGTTATTCCAAAAAAAACAAAAAAGCTTGTCTTCACAATCTTTCATCAAAGCATAATAACTTGCTCCTTTTTAGCTGAAGTCATCAAACCTTCCTATTCTTTACCCACTCAAGAGTCCCATCCTGCGTTATTTCTCACTGGATAAGAGGCAGTTATCAAAGTTGTTGTAGCAGCACACACTTATTTGTTGCTTAGATCACCCTTTTCTGCCAATATCTGTAATGAGTATGATCTGTAATGATCAAATTGAAAATAAGTCGTGGTTCATTGTTTCTGAATCATAATGATGTTCCTCTGCAGAACAGATGATTAATACATCTGACCGAAATCTGCAGGATCTAGAGGATAGTTAAAGAATAATCCACCCCAAAACCAACACACTGGGATTATTTATTCAGCCTTGTGTTGTTTTTAGTCTGTTGACAGTTAAATGAACTATCACTGTGTGGAAAAGAGCTGCACTGACCTTCTTCAAAATATCTATTTTTTTTGTTTTGTCCTTAATTACACTACTGGGGTCTTAAAGGAAATTAATACTTTTATACATCAAGGATGCATTAAATTGATCAAAAGTGACTAAAGACATTTATAATGTTACAAAAGATTTATATTTCAAATAAATGCTGTTCTTTTGAACTTTCTATTCATCAAAGATCAAAAATGTTTCTTGAGCAGCAAAGCAGCATATTAGAATGATTTCTGAAGATCATGCGACACTGAAGACTGGAGTAATGATGCTGAAAACACAGCTGCGCATCACATAAATAAATTACAGTTTAACAGAGATTCACATAGAAAACAGCTGTTTTAAATTGTAATATTATTTCACAATTTGACTGTATTTTTCATCAAATAAAAGCAGCTATGGTGAGCAGAAGAGACGTCTTTCAAAAACATGACATTTTTTCCAACCCCAAACATTTGACCAGTACTGTACATTCAATCAGTATTAAGCATTTTTCAGTCTCAACTCAAATGTTTTCATTAAAGCGTCAGTGAAAGCCGTGACCTCAGGAAGTTAAATGAAACCTTGTATGTGTGGAGTTATTTTATCCGATACATTTACACTGACGTATCCACTGAAACAGTAACTCGTTTAAACATAATTGCATTGCAGATGTGGCCTAAAAGAAGCAATCCCTCAGTAGAAGTTAGCTAGTTTTGAAATGATTATATTATTATATTTGCCATGAATAAAAGAAAATAACTATTTGACTAGTTCAGTTTGACGAATACAGTGCAGAGGTTATGTACATGTCTTCTTGTGAACCCGACCTGAACTGACCTGAAACAGCTTTTATTTCTCTCATACGGCACATTCATCAGAACACTGAGGCATCTGGACTCACATTACCAGCAAACTCAATATGACAGGTCAGAACATAAGAGCTGTAACAGCGCTGGTCAGAGGAAGAGTACGTGTCGTCTTCAGACACACCTGTTCCTGTGTGCAACCGATCCGATGTTTGAAGTGACAATCCTGATGATCAGACGCTCTTATTATCGGCTCCTGCTCAGCCCGTGACTCTTTTTGTCAGGCCTGTGGAGATGCAAAAGGCCCAATAGCGGCAGTGTCCCGTCATCCGCTGGTCTCCGGGAGCTTTCAGCAGCTGTGCTGCTGTCACGGGGTTTCACGTTTCCAGGGCCCACACTGTCCTCCACTGTGCTGCCCGTGAGTCTGTCTGAATGGGGCTTTTGACGGGCAGAGCCGTGTCTCTCAACGACCCCGGCCCGGCCCAGAACACAGGAGCACGGGTCACGGCTCACACACCTGGCAGGTACGGCTCACCACGTGCCACCAGCCCAAACAAAAGCCGCTCTGTACCGACGGTTATTGCGAATGATTCTCCCCTCTCTGCATTCATAAAGAGGAGGAAGATGAAAGAAAAAGAGCGTCATGCACATACATGTGATACAGGGTTAATGAGCAGGATGCAGGGTTATTATCATTAACCAAAACTAAAACCATACAATAAATGCATTAATAACTTAAATTAATTTTTTTTAATTATTTCATTTTTATTGTCAAAGCAACATTTATCATTTTGTTTATCTTAAGTTGAAGTACTAAAATAACGAAAACTACAAACATGTCTATAAACTATAGACAGTCTATAGACATATATATAAAAAAAAAAATAAATACAGACAGAAAAATACTAAACATATTTAACTAAAATGTAAATATAAAAAATAATTAAATATAAAAACTAAGATGGCATATCAGTGATACTAACACTTCACAAAACGTTTACATAAAATTTTAGTTTCAAATGGCAATAGCTCTATTCCAAAGTGAGCTGTCACCACTCATCTTTCTGTTGTTTATAATTCATTTATGTGCTATTGTCAAAAAGTGTGCTTAACTGTATTGATGTGCACTTCAAATCTTAACTCTGTTTAACAAACTGTACTTGTAGAAGTGT
>NW_015557150.1:656128-677577 GCF_001515605.1 Sinocyclocheilus anshuiensis
TGGGTGCCGTCAGAATGAGAGTCCAAACAGCTGATAAAAACATCACAATAATCCACAGCACTGCAGTCCATTAATTCTAATGTCTCCTCAAGATGTTAACTGATGGACTGGAGTGCACAATTATTGTGATGTTTTTATCAGCTGTTTGGACTCTCATTCTGACGGCACCCATTCACTGCAGAGCATCCATTGCTGAGACACTGATACAATGCTACATTTCTACAAATCTGATGAAGAACAAACTCAGCTACATCTAGGATGGCCTGAGAGTGAGAATATTTTCAGCACATTTTCAGTTTTGGGTGAACTGTTCCTTCTTGTTTTTTCCCTTCATTATAATATGGGAAGTATTTTAATACGTTTAAAAATGGTAAGTCTATTTATATTGCTGTTTTAACTCTGTCTGATTATATAGGTAATTGCGTTTTATTGTTTGCATATTTTTTCCTTCGTAAATGATCTACACAAGAAACAACCATGCATTTTTCCGCAGTTCTTCCTGAAAGACGTTTCCTCACTTGCAGATGCGCAGTTAATTCACAGAAAGGTCATAAACAGGGTCTCTGTCGGGTTTGTAATGTTCACTAATAATCTGTGATCACGATAGTAGATTAAAAAATAGAGTGAATCAAGCGCTGACATCTTCTTCATTTAATTTATAAAGATGATAATTAATGACCTCCTGGCAGAAGAGCGCCCTATTTTAACACGAAGACTAGAAAGCCTCCCTGCTTTTCATTGAATTCGTTATTAACTCTCAAATATCAGTAATTTAAAGGAAAAGGTCAGCCCTAATGTAGTCCCTCCCCACTTTTTAATATCCCATAACTCTCTTTAAGATACTCACCTGGCACGGCCGTGCACCAGCTAATTGGAGGCAATTAATTCATTCGGCATCCGGTGTTGGTGAAGGCAAACAAAGCAGCGGAGACGGAGAGGCGCTCATGCCCTTCGACATCATCATTAACAACCATCAGGTGAGCAAGCGTCGCTTTGACGTGTGACAGATTAAATTTTCTCTGACGACAGGCCGCAGATTTATCTGGGTTATAAAGTAAGTGCAGAGCGCAGCATTCAATCACAGCAAAGGGAAATTAGATTAACGAGCTCATGATCACAACAACTCTGAAAGAAACCAATAAGACACCATTAGGCCCTGACGTGTGAACCGCAACACGCGACTGCATAAAAGAGTTCAAATGTGAACCTTTGTTTTTGTATTGCTGGTGTTTTCCAAACAGATCAGCATTGAAACATTATTTCAGTGCATACTTCAGTCGTCCAAAAAACACGCCACAGTGTTCGGTGAGTTAGCATGAAGACTTCACTTATGTAGAATAATGTAGATTCACAGTTGAAGAAACCAAAGAAAGCACATGTTGGACGTTTGAAATGGATTTTCATTCTCTGGACTGAGAATATGAGGATAATGTGAGACAGGAACACGATCTGAGCCCAAAAACTCCAGCAAATCCTTTTGATTGGTAAAAACAGACAGCATGTGCAAGTCTTGAAAGTCATGACATCAAGCTCTCTGAAACTCTATTACTAACTCAAAATAAATAAAACTGAATAAATAAATAAATACAACCTAAATATGAATATTTACAAAGATCAAAAACGAATAGAAAATTACAAAAGCGTGTAACAAAAATACTTAAAATGAAAATTCAAACTAAAAATATACAAATAAAAGCTAATTAATTTTAATAAAAACTATAATAGTATATGCATAATACTAAAATAACACTGCAATAAAGTTCCATTTGTTGACATTAACATAAACCAACAATGAAAAATAATTCTAAAGCATTTATTAATGTTAATTATAACATTTCAAAAGTTGTATCAAATGTTGTATCTGTTAACATTATTTAATGGACCTGAGCTAACACGAACTAACAATGAACAGCTGTATTTGTATCAACTAGCTTTCACAAAGATTAAGAAATACTCTAACACTGCACTGTAACAACATGATAGGTATAGCATTGACTAACATTAACTAATGGGACCTAATTGTAAAGTGTTACCAGTTATTCCAAAAAAAACAAAAAAGCTTGTCTTCACAATCTTTCATCAAAGCATAATAACTTGCTCCTTTTTAGCTGAAGTCATCAAACCTTCCTATTCTTTACCCACTCAAGAGTCCCATCCTGCGTTATTTCTCACTGGATAAGAGGCAGTTATCAAAGTTGTTGTAGCAGCACACACTTATTTGTTGCTTAGATCACCCTTTTCTGCCAATATCTGTAATGAGTATGATCTGTAATGATCAAATTGAAAATAAGTCGTGGTTCATTGTTTCTGAATCATAATGATGTTCCTCTGCAGAACAGATGATTAATACATCTGACCGAAATCTGCAGGATCTAGAGGATAGTTAA
Source organism: Sinocyclocheilus anshuiensis (assembly GCF_001515605.1). Taxonomy (NCBI): domain Eukaryota; kingdom Metazoa; phylum Chordata; class Actinopteri; order Cypriniformes; family Cyprinidae; genus Sinocyclocheilus; species Sinocyclocheilus anshuiensis. The sequence continues at coordinate 658,516 of NW_015557150.1, forward strand.
AGAATAATCCACCCCAAAACCAACACACTGGGATTATTTATTCAGCCTTGTGTTGTTTTTAGTCTGTTGACAGTTAAATGAACTATCACTGTGTGGAAAAGAGCTGCACTGACCTTCTTCAAAATATCTATTTTTTTTGTTTTGTCCTTAATTACACTACTGGGGTCTTAAAGGAAATTAATACTTTTATACATCAAGGATGCATTAAATTGATCAAAAGTGACTAAAGACATTTATAATGTTACAAAAGATTTATATTTCAAATAAATGCTGTTCTTTTGAACTTTCTATTCATCAAAGATCAAAAATGTTTCTTGAGCAGCAAAGCAGCATATTAGAATGATTTCTGAAGATCATGCGACACTGAAGACTGGAGTAATGATGCTGAAAACACAGCTGCGCATCACATAAATAAATTACAGTTTAACAGAGATTCACATAGAAAACAGCTGTTTTAAATTGTAATATTATTTCACAATTTGACTGTATTTTTCATCAAATAAAAGCAGCTATGGTGAGCAGAAGAGACGTCTTTCAAAAACATGACATTTTTTCCAACCCCAAACATTTGACCAGTACTGTACATTCAATCAGTATTAAGCATTTTTCAGTCTCAACTCAAATGTTTTCATTAAAGCGTCAGTGAAAGCCGTGACCTCAGGAAGTTAAATGAAACCTTGTATGTGTGGAGTTATTTTATCCGATACATTTACACTGACGTATCCACTGAAACAGTAACTCGTTTAAACATAATTGCATTGCAGATGTGGCCTAAAAGAAGCAATCCCTCAGTAGAAGTTAGCTAGTTTTGAAATGATTATATTATTATATTTGCCATGAATAAAAGAAAATAACTATTTGACTAGTTCAGTTTGACGAATACAGTGCAGAGGTTATGTACATGTCTTCTTGTGAACCCGACCTGAACTGACCTGAAACAGCTTTTATTTCTCTCATACGGCACATTCATCAGAACACTGAGGCATCTGGACTCACATTACCAGCAAACTCAATATGACAGGTCAGAACATAAGAGCTGTAACAGCGCTGGTCAGAGGAAGAGTACGTGTCGTCTTCAGACACACCTGTTCCTGTGTGCAACCGATCCGATGTTTGAAGTGACAATCCTGATGATCAGACGCTCTTATTATCGGCTCCTGCTCAGCCCGTGACTCTTTTTGTCAGGCCTGTGGAGATGCAAAAGGCCCAATAGCGGCAGTGTCCCGTCATCCGCTGGTCTCCGGGAGCTTTCAGCAGCTGTGCTGCTGTCACGGGGTTTCACGTTTCCAGGGCCCACACTGTCCTCCACTGTGCTGCCCGTGAGTCTGTCTGAATGGGGCTTTTGATGGGCAGAGCCGTGTCTCTCAACGACCCCGGCCCGGCCCAGAACACAGGAGCACGGGTCACGGCTCACACACCTGGCAGGTACGGCTCACCACGTGCCACCAGCCCAAACAAAAGCCGCTCTGTACCGACGGTTATTGCGAATGATTCTCCCCTCTCTGCATTCATAAAGAGGAGGAAGATGAAAGAAAAAGAGCGTCATGCACATACATGTGATACAGGGTTAATGAGCAGGATGCAGGGTTATTATCATTAACCAAAACTAAAACCATACAATAAATGCATTAATAACTTAAATTAATTTTTTTTAATTATTTCATTTTTATTGTCAAAGCAACATTTATCATTTTGTTTATCTTAAGTTGAAGTACTAAAATAACGAAAACTACAAACATGTCTATAAACTATAGACAGTCTATAGACATATATATAAAAAAAAAAATAAATACAGACAGAAAAATACTAAACATATTTAACTAAAATGTAAATATAAAAAATAATTAAATATAAAAACTAAGATGGCATATCAGTGATACTAACACTTCACAAAACGTTTACATAAAATTTTAGTTTCAAATGGCAATAGCTCTATTCCAAAGTGAGCTGTCACCACTCATCTTTCTGTTGTTTATAATTCATTTATGTGCTATTGTCAAAAAGTGTGCTTAACTGTATTGATGTGCACTTCAAATCTTAACTCTGTTTAACAAACTGTACTTGTAGAAGTGTACTTAAATTTCACTGTTTCTCAATACAATTATGCTCTTTGTAATTTCAAAATTTTTTGTTGTGACTTGTAATGCACTTATTTTGATGACTAACATACTGAACACATGTAAAGTACTTAACTATAATTTGAACTGTAGCCTGTTATTCAGTATTACAAGTTAATATAATTTAAATGTACTAAATTGCAACTTTCTCATTATACTGTAAATGTGTAATTACAAATATATTTAAATTTCTGACATGTTTCAATAGAAATTACATTAAAGTATATTTTAATTAACCATAAATGCATTCAGTCAGTACATTCAGCAGTAGTTTAACCATATTTCAAACAGAATACAAGTAATTATGAAATTAAATACGTGACCCTGGAGCACAAAAGCAGTCTTAAGTCGCTGGGGTATATTTGTAGCAATAGCCAACAATAAATGTATGGGTCAAAATTATAGATTTTTTTTATACCAAAAATCATTAGGATATTAAGTAAAGATCATGTTCCATGAAGATATTTTGTAAATTTTCTACTGTAAATATATCAAAACTTAATTTTTGATTAGTAATATGCATTGCTAAGAACTTAATTTGAACAACTTTAAAGATGATTTTCTCTATATTTAGATTTTTTTGCACCCTCAGATTCCAGATTTTCAAATAGCTGTATCTCGACCAAATATTGTCCTATCCTAACAAACCATACATCAATGGAAAGCTTAGTTATTCAGCTTGCCGATGATGTATAAATCTCAATTTCGAAAAATTGACCCTTATGACTGGTTTTGTGTTCCAGGGTCACATATGAAGATGTACTGAAGTCCTAGTGCGTCAAAACGCTTGAAGGTTCAGCTCTTTTCATTAAATATACATTTAAACTAAAATAGTTTTAATTTAACTGAAATTAACATGCAGTTAAGCACCAGAACACATTATGTTCAGTTCACACTTAAGTATATTATTTCCATAATAAGTATGCTTTTTAAAAGTGTGCTAAAGTGCACTTCTTTTTCAAACACGTGTACCCTTATAATGCTGTCTAGTTAGGGAGCGCAGCAGGTTCTGGAACACATGCTCCTGAGAGAGTGTTGTCTCCTCCATGCTCGACCGCAGTTGAAAGGCTGATGAGTGAATTATCTGTGACAGGAAGTACATGTCAGCGTGTCAGTGCTGTGGGCGGCACAACCGCAACTTAAAGCGGCCTTTGCTTCTAATCCACATGAAGAGAGATTGATAGAGACTCTCTCACTCCAGGCTTTTATTTCTCTCTCTCTATATCCTTCAGGCTGTATCAGAGACTGGAATGAGTGTTGTGGATGAAAGCCGTGTCCCTTTCCTGACCAGGTCATCACGGGCCACACAGACATCACAGTCAGACAAACGTCATGTCGTTCCAAACCCGCATGCTGTTATTTTCTCCAAAAAAAGGGAGTTTTCGACATATTTTCATGCACCATAAAAGTATAGTTGAATAGTGACCACAACTGTCATGTTTCAAATGCCCAAAATACACTGAAGTCTTCTAAAGTTGTGATGAACAGAAAGTCTAAGAACAGAAAATCTGTAGAAGTCATAGCTGCACTTTAAAGTGGACTCGAACCTCTTTTTAGTCGTGATAGTGTCCACATTGCATTCACAAACTGAATAATAATAACAACAAAATACATGTATTATTGTTGTTTTGAGTTTGTAACTTAAATATACAGAAACATATTGCTTTTGTAAATTATAATTGTAATGTGCAATAAAAATAATATCTGATCATTACACTTTATTTCACAGTACTAATATTTATGTCCAATATGCCGTCTAGAAAAATGTTGGAAATTATATAAATGTGCAAATAACGTAACCCTTGTGCACATGACATTCCTAAATGAGAATTAAACTCGCAGCACATGCAGAGAAGTTCGCTGAATTTACTGTGAATCAAAACATGAGATACTGAAAACACCGGATCATGAGCTGCACGTATGTAAATGAACACAGTGCTGTGCTTCACTCTGAAACACTCAGTGCATCAGTTATTTTGTTGAAGTCCCCTAGTGTGCTCCCAAACATTGACCAAATTCACATTTAGAAGTTAAAAGCATTCAAAATTTATAGTTTTTCACTTACGGATCAACAATTTTTATGATATCATTCTTCAATTGAACATCTCATTAGAATTTCTGACCTATCAGATGCTGTCTAGAATGTGAAGCATCCTGCCCATTTATATTACAGCTGCAGATGAAAACTCTCACTTGACTTAATTCATTTTAAATCTGTGGCTGACACAAGCTGTTAAATGCCGCTTTGCCAGGATGCAATGTAAATTAAATGTTATTAGCTATTTTATTTTATTTTTTTTAAAGGAGGAATGGACCACTCGATATGTCCTGCCCTATCTTCCTGAATTATTAGCTCTTCATCAATTCATGAATCCCCGTTTTGGAAAACCTGTACCCTGCTGCTGTACAATGGCATTGTTAAAGATTTGAATTCTGATTAGTTGACACATCTTAAGAATGTTGATTCACTTCACTATAACTGTATGACTATGATGTAGCTTTGTTCATCACATTACAGTTTCCATCAGAATTGTTCTAAACCTTAAAAAAAAGAAAAAAACAACAAAAAAAAAACAACAACAACAACTTGAAACAATTGCCCCAAAAAAGCCAAAAAGTTGTTGTTGGACCAAAACATTACCTTATTAAAAAGTAATAATCCACAGCTCTTGGGGGGTGCCCCTAACCAGACAAGGCCCCCCCACACACTTCAAAAATAAATAAATAAATAAACAAATAAATTAATTAAATAAAACTATATATTTCTCCTCAAAAATCAATGTAATAGCAAACTTAGAACGTTTCTTTTAATCTCTTGTCTCGAATTTATTTATTTTTCTTCCTCGTAATCGCTCAGAAAACCTAATAACCTAGTGGCTGTTTGTCGGTTCTAAGACAAAAGCTTATTCAATATCAGTTAATATGGTGTACCTTTAAGTAAAGAATAATTAAATATCTACCCATAGGCAGAGTGTGAACCAACTGCAGGGTAAGGCTAAAAGTAGCCTAATGTTAGTGTAATGTAGGCTATAAACTACACACATCATAAACCCGCCTAGTTTAGACAAGTACCTGATATGATGTCAGGAAATATTTTAATACGACTGAATTTGTATTTAAAATCACAACTCAATAAAAACATTCTAAGTTACAAATTATAACGTTTTAATTTACATAGTTATTCAAACAGCGAGTAAATTATGGAGAAAGCGAGCAAAGGACATTAGCATGAATATTATCACTGACTTCAGTCTAGCCAGAGATTAAGTTATAATCAATGAAGCTGTTCATACACTGTATGATAAATGAATCTCTTACTTACGTAATTCATACATCTGCACTTTGTTGCTCATGATGAGAAAATGTGCGAGATTCATTTAGCACGCGCGCACTCCAAGGTTTCAGCGATGACTCATCTGAACACTTCCACTGTGTTCATAAACTCAACAGAATCATGTGTGATTGGTTATAATGTGCAACGCTGTAAAAATGCGTAAAAAAAAGTGATGTGACATGAGCAGGTCTAAATTTATTACACTTTTCATTTAATTTTAATTTTCATTAGTTTCATGTTTCAAGTATTATAGTTTTTTTGAAAAACCAGGGGACCCCCCAAGTTCTTTTTTTTGGGCTTTATGGGGGTCCCTTAATGCTTATGGGAGGTCCCCCCTCCCAACATGAACACTGATGTGCTGTACATCACTAATCAAAGAACACTGTACAGTGATCAGAACAGTGTAACGTCTCAGAAATCACCTCAAATCGTCCCTGAGCCCTTTGTGGTTCAGTGTTGAGCTCCGACCACAGACTGATCTCCATCAGCCATCAGTATCATCTCTGACACGCAAGGTCACCCAACAATGAGTCTCCATTCTCCAATTAACGGCGCTGATAGACAGTGCTAATTGGAAGGATTTATGGGGCTCTTTTATTGGGCTTTATGAGAGAGGCAAGTGGAGGACATGAGCATTTATGGGCCGTGGTGTCCACGCTGGGAACATAGAGCTGAATGACTGTGAGAGAGAGAGAGAGAGAGAGAGAGAGAGAGAGAGAGAGAGAGAGAGAGAGACAGGGAGAGAGTCAGGACATGTTCTAGCATTTTATAAACAAGAACAGAACAGAACGACACACCTCAAGACATATCTCTCAAAGTCAAACGCTTTTAACTCAACAAACACTCATGCCACAAGATGTTGAAAAAACAGTGAGATTTAGAGACAAAATATGAAATCAAGCAGACAGACTGCATACTTTTTTTTTTTTTTAAGCCAATCACATGAGTAGGAAATGCCATGTGACTAATTACTCTAAAGTTGCAGGAACATTGTCACAATCCTCCATCCTTTTTCATTTTAATCAGTGTTTCAACGAATGAAAATACATCAATAAAACAGCTTGTATATGGCACGTAACGTAAAAAAAATAGCATTTTGCTAAATATATGCACTGTATTACATACTATTTTTACTTAAGCTGTTAGTGATGTCTTTCATCAAAATTTTTTTTTTTGCATGTTTGAATATCTGTCATGAAAACAAGTTCCCTTTCAAGGGAACTTCGAACTGCATCCTCTAGGGGTCGCTATGGGGAACTCCTCGTCGCATTTGCGTCCATTGTGAGCATTTTTCGATTAAAAAGCTCCGCTCTCGTTTGTCTCTTTTTTTTGAGGAAAGAGGGGCAGCCATCTGCTCCCCACATTTCAGGACCCGCCGCTGCTGAGGCACGGAGGAGAATGAGCTCATGGGGTTCGCAGGTGGACCTGGCTGATGAGTTTAGGGAGGGGCTTTCCTTCTCGCGCTCGTTGGCTACGGACAAGAGAGAGCCGCTGGAGGATGATGTTATCTCTTTGACATCGTCTGATCCGGGGGCCAGTTCAGCTAGAGATTTACTGCTAGCCAATCCAGCTTTATACATTACATCGAGTTTGTGACTCTCAAACATATTGGGTTTTGTTGCACCATTCCATCTATGAGCTGCTCTTTCAGAGTGCCACGAGAGCCCCCCTTAGAACGGTATCCTAAAATCCATGTTATGGTAAGTGTGCACGTGAAGGCTTTGTGCACTTTCTAAAATCCACATTGTGGTAAGTTCGCACGCTAGTTCTTTGCATTCTTTTCTAAAATCCTATAGGGTGAGGGCTTCGCGCGGTTGCTTTGTGCCCTTTCTTGAGCTGGTTTAGCCCCGTTCACCTTGGGTGCCACTCCACTTAGGTATCCTAGGATACCCACTTTAACAGGGTGTTGCCACTGGAGGTCTGTTGAGACAGTTCCTTTCAGAGCTTATGCAAGAGCAAGCGGTAGCCCCTGTGTGACAGGCCAAGACTTAGCGTGATACTAGGTTTTTTTGGTCGTATCCCCTTAAAGGAATCGATTATGGTTCCAAGCCTTGAGCTCTACCCCGGGCCCAGGAGTCTGGCCCTAACAGGTAAGTTTGGTATGTAGCCTAGGCCTTTGGCCATAGAGGATACAGTCACAGTCACTCGTTCCCTACTCAGGGAACCATGGTTACATAAGACGTTTTTTTTTTTATTGCAGCCACCATTTAAATGTTTATAACAACTAGTTAATATAAATATCAACAATGACGAGAAACATTATTAAATTATTAAAAAGTGGGAAAAACGATTAAAAGGATGCTTATATGTAATGTAAATGATTGTTGATTTTAAATAAATTTGATTAATTCGTTATTAAATAAGCATTACTTTTAGTTTTGGTTATCAGACCAATAAACATTTTCATTTCAGATTTGGTTTTTCAGGAAAAAATTACATTTTCAGTGCATTACTAAATGGCATACTTGAGATTTATACAGTATGTTGCTTGAAAAAATTTGTCAGAACACAACTACTTCTGAATGGCAGAGATGATTAAATAACTGTCAGTTTCGGGTTTCTGCTAAATGAAAACTTTCATTTCAGTTTTGTTTTCTCAATAAACAAAATAATTTTAGGGCATCACTAAATAGAATATATGTGATTTATATGTTTCTTGGGGAAAACATTATTTTAAAAATGAGTCAAAAACCACAGCTTTTCTCTTTAAAAATTAACAGCTTGTGAAAATTTTTATGAATTTGTTGTTTTTTATTCTTGGTTTTTCAGTAAATATGCTGTTAGTTATGTGTTATTATTATATGCGTCTTAAAGGAATAGTTCACTCAAATTTACATTTTTGTGTGAACCATTCCCTTAATGTCTTGAAGTTGTTGATTTAGTTGACATGAACGGCTTTAAACTGTTGCGTACATCAGTGTGTTCTTGACAGATCATGTCACGTACAGTTTACGTTGAGTTTGACAATGCCTGGAAGTTTTAAGGCCCAAGGAAAATGAAGTGCCTAACCTCTGATCGCGCCTCATCCCTAGGGCTGGGTAAAAAATATTGATATCTCGATTTTAATCGATTCTCATTTTTATGGAACGATATCGATTCTTAAATCCCAAGAATCGATTAGTCTAGCCTGTTTTCAGTTAATGGGCGGAAAGTTGAAGGGCACTTCCCATCCAATAAATCGCAATAAGCATTGTGCTTTGGTACTTTTAATATGAAACAAAGGCTTAGATTTCAAATTCTCTCCATCCATTGTATTGCAGTATTCAAACAATAAATGCCGTTTTGGCGCTATTTAATGTGGAGTGACAGATCGCTGTAGCGCCTCAGTTCAACAGACGCACGTGAACTGATCGTCTCCTCCACATTAATACCAGCTTCAGCACAAAATAAACATGACTAAACATCCGAAGGTAAGTTAAAAGAAAGAGTACAACTTTACTCCGTATCCTGTCTCAAATAATCGCTCAATCAGTGTTTCAGCCGGGCAAAGACGTCAATATATATACTATATATATAACGGCTTGTAAACAATCTCACGTCACATTTACCTCAGAAAAACATATTCGGTGACCATAAACTCTTTAGTCAGATAGAAAAATAAACTGTAGAGAGGGGTATTTTGCTAAATATATGCACCATATATAGGGATGGGTACCGAAACCCGGTATTTAATTGGTCCCGGGGCTAAATTATGAAAGACCAGAGTATCGATAAGCTCTGACGTTAACGGTTCTGCTATCGGTACTGGAGAAATTAATAAAACACACATACATTTATTATTGCTATATATACATTATCTTGCAAATTCTATCTCACCAGAATCGCCAGCTGTTTTTCAAACATTTGTCTATGATGCATTTTTGCTATTTGCAATTCAGAAGCGAGATCGCGCTCACGTGGAGAAGCTTCAGCACGCGCAACATGAAAGCCCTGTTTAATTATGATAGAAGAAAGAACTAAACTTTCAAACATCTGCTTACACTTTAGGCCTGTGGCTGTTTTATTAAGCTAATTAATTTTTTTTATTTCGATTTTGGCTTCTAAGGATTATACAAAAGAAGACATGAGGTAAAGCTATTAAAAACTAGCTGGTCAAAACCCAGCCCTACTCATCCCACAGTTGTTGGTGTAGTTCTACACACATATAAAGAGCGGCCGCTGGCTGAAGGTTGATATGAATCTGCTGGCGGTTTATTAGACGGGGCAGTGAACTGTGACTGACGGTATTGTCCACAGATGGACTGAAGTCCATGGCACACGGGACCCTGCGCGGCCTCGCTGACAATACAATCAATAACCACGCGCTTATTACATGACCTCCCTCTCTCTTCCTCTGCTTCCGCTTCTCCTGCTTCATTTTTAACCCCTTTTATTTCTCCTGTAACCTGATTGTTGACTGAATGTCTTGTCTCTGTTTGTCTCTTAGGCCAGAATCATAGTCTGCACAAGTGCATATATGCAAACAAAAATGCTTATTAAATTCAGGGTTTGCCTAGTTAGCATCGGTTAGTTACGCCCTGCTGGTAGATGTCATATCTGCATGATTGCATGGGCAACAATCATCTCTGCCGTTCAGAAATCATAAAGTTTCTGCTGAACCTGAACCAACAGAGCGCTGTTCTCTACACCTGAGTTCTATTATGCTTAGATAAAATTAAGAGCATTATTTTCAATTAAGCACTTTTGTCATACTGTAGGAGTATGAATTGTTTGCTGCATTTTAATAATAATGCTTATTTATTTATTTTTGTAATAGCACAAATAAAAGGTCCCTCCTACCTGAAATCAGATACATTTCTTAACAGCATTTAAGAAAAGCAGACCTCTAGATAACTAGCCAATCAGTGTCTGCCTGCTAATCATTTTGCACATCCATGATTGGCTGACAAAATGATTTTCTGTGCTAATCATACCTCCGATGCCTTCTGTAGACCAAAAGTCATATTTAACAGGAATATTCCTTTAACGAGGCCGGTTGACAGATTTCTGGTGGAGCGTTTGGAAGCGGGTCAGATGACCAGATGAGCTCTCGTCTGCGGTCGGGGGCTTCAGGGTCCGGGTCGCCACAACAGCACAAGCGATTACACAGGAGCAGTCAGCCAAAACACAAAAATCAATAAACAATCTCAACGTTTTGGTGGGTTCCATGTCTGACCTAATAAATGTCTCTATTCACTGTTATGACTTAATTTCACTTTAATGTCTTCTTCATGTGCATCTCGCACCAATCAATTAGAGAGTGGACTGAACTCGTGACATCTCACCAGGGCCAGCCTAATCCCGTTTTTTCACTTGATCACACTTTTAAGGCTTCTCAGCTTTAGCACCATTTTCAAACGCGCACGCGCGCACACACACACACACACACACACACACACACACACACACAGAGACAGACAGAGAGAGCTATTACCCAACATTTATCTGACATAAATAAATGCTTGTGATGAATCGATTGCTAACTATATGTCTCATAATCTGCAAAGGTATAATTAAATGTAACAAATTATGTAAAAATGTATCATATTTAATTTGAAAATTAAGCATTTTACAAAACTTTGATTTGCCTTAATCTTTTCAACAACTAAGAAGTAAAAAATCACCTGTCAGTTTCAGCGAGTGAAGAACAAATTTATTCTTACATGTACCAGGTACATTACGGTCTCTGACAGACAGCATGCTGAAGCCGCTCAAGCGATGAAGTAGTCAAAACATTTGGTAGTGTGGATCTTCCAGGTAATGCGTGTCCTGGACCTCTGTTTCTCGTAAATACTACTGTGTATTGTGCATGTTATTTAATTTTTTTTACAGATATCGATGTTGTGATATTCAAATGATGTGGATTTTAAAACAGGTGGATTGTAATATGATGATGATTATTTATTTCTTAGCTGGCAAGTATTCAAGTATTCCAGCAAGTGAAGTGATTGGGCATTATGAGTGTGTTATATCAATGTTTTTACTTCTAATATTCCAACCAACAACCAGTCTAAGTTCTTGACGGATGTGATAATGTGCGTGAGGGGTGAAATGTTTTATTTTTGGACATTATAAAAAAATAGAGAATTCTGAGAAATCAAGTTCAAAATGCTTTTTGTGTAGTTCATTAGACATATTTTACTACATGAACTTTATTTTGTGGCTTAAATAAATTACATGTTAACATGATTGGTTTGTCAAAATGTTACATTCAACTGTCAAATGTTACTTTGACTTTTCAAAAATCTAGTTTTTTTTTTATTTATTTTTACCAGCAAAGTTGTGGTTTTGATCCACAGAGTTGTTTTTATTGTGTCTTATAACAAAAATCTTTTAAACCCATGAAAATGCAGATCCTGTTGTAAATAAAAGTGAAAAATCACTTTTTAAAACTGTCAATTATTACCCCTTAGGCCTGGACACGCTAGACGATTTTCAAATCTTAACCAATTTTAAAACTATTGGAGACCACAGACTTAAGGACAGTTTCAACCGACGTTTAGCATTATAATCCTCCGATCGCACACACCACATAATTCAGCTAGACCACGAGACCACACACCTGCTGATTGTAGTATCATTTTCACAGTGGGACGAGATCTCAGGGAGACTCGGGAGATCAAATATGACTTGCGAAGAAAAACAAATGGAGGATGATCAACGTTGTCAGCTGGTTCTCCTGGCGTGAGTTTGTTTTATGGGAAATAAAACAAAAGAGAAAACAAAATATGGGTGATGTTCTTTCTCAATACTCCACTTTCATGGCATGTTTGTGGCTGCTGAGTTTCAGCTATAGAAGCTCGCAACATCCGGTTGGTGACGCTTGCTTGCTCTCATTGGCTATTGCCGGTATCACGTCAGAGGCAGCTCAATCAAGAGTCGTAAATATCAAACATGTTTTTCCATTTTACACAAGTTGGTGTGATTCTTTAGGGTCTTCATGAAATGTCTGCAACATACTTTGGCTATAATTTCTCAATGGTCGTGTAAAACAACACCCTTTTTACCTTGTCAAAAACAGCTGTGTTCACAGCGATCCATTTCGGTGCATGTCTCTTTAAATGATAAAGAGCTCTGCTCGCCCCGCCACTCTCTTCCGTGGAAGAGGAAAAGAGATTTGCAAATAATCATAAGAAATATAAAGTGTGAGATACTTCTTCTGGAGCTGCAGCTGGATCACGAACAGTGGGTACTTATGCATCCTCGAGTTTTAACTTCTTAGCAAAACCTGTTATGTTGTCGGGAGAAAATGAAGACTCTTATGTTCACTTTTACATCTAACTACAAAACACCTGCATTGCTTATGAGACATTGTTCTTGCTACAGCTGCTCGAGCGCCGAGAAAATGATGGACAGCGTACAACTGGATGAGGGCGGAGATATGCTAATACGGGACAGTCTGTCAGTGGTCGTGGGAGGGGCTTGAGCAGTGTGATGTCATATTGCTCAGAAAATCAAAACGGCTTGATTATTGAGACTCTTTAGGTTTTTTGGGGATTAAAAAAAAAATGTGTGAATGGATTTTTATCATTTTAGGGTGGTTGTGTCCACAATCTGCTAAGATACATTTAAATGCAAACACCATGTAAAAGTGAATTTTGAATCCGATGTTCCCTTTAAAATCTTCAAGAGTGTGGCCAGCCTTAGTAAAGTTTGGGTGAGCTTATGCAGTATGCAGTGGTTAGTACTTACCAAAAGTGGTGCAAGGAAGGACAACCGCGTCAGGGTCATGGGCGACCAAGACTGATGCAAGTGGGAAGCGAAGAGGAGCCCTTCTGGTCTGGTCACACAAGAGCTACTGGAGCTCAAATTGCTGAAAACTTAATGCTGGCCATGATGGAAAAGTGTCAGAACATGCATTGCATCGCAGACCTGTCCAAGTGCCCATGATGACCTCTGACCACCACCGAAAGCATCTACAATGGGCACATGAGCATCAGAACTGAATCATGGAGCAATGGAAGAAGGTTGCCTGTGTAACGCCCCTGTGGACTGTTTGTTGTGGTTTCTTCCCTTTGTGTTGGTTTAGCCCGTCTAATCAGTAATTACCCTCATTGTGCTCACCTGTCTGCCACTAATTATCCACCATATATTAGTTCCTGTCTGTCAGAGCTTTAGTGTCGGTTATTGTTAATGTTACCCCGAGTGTGTGTCTCACCTACCTGAACCTGCCTTGTTGTGTCTACAATAAATGTCATTATTGGAATCCTTGTCGTCCTCGTCGTCCTGCCTGCCTCCACACACCCGTTTCCGTGACAGAATAACCGACCACACCGAAGACAAGGATGATGGCTACCAGTGCCCGCTCCTCGTAAGCCCCTTCCCGAGCGCCCCCCAGTGCCCGCTCCTTGTAAGCGCCTTCCCGAGCGCCTCCCAGTGCCCGCTCCTCGTAAGTGCCTTCCAGAGCTCGCTCCAGTGGCCTGGTCTAGTGAACCACATTTTATTTTAGATCAGGTGGACAGCTGGCTGTCTGTGCATCATTTACCTGGGGAAGAGACTGCAGCAGGATGCACTATGAGAAGAAGGCAGTCCGATGGATGCAGTGTTGTGTTCTGGGCAACGTTCTGCTAGGAAACCTTGGTCTTGATGTTTCTTTGACAAAAACCACCTACCTAAAAATTGTTGCAGACCACGTACATCCCTTCATGGCAATGATGGCAGTGGCCTTTTTCAACTGAGCATCTGTGGAATGTGCTGGACCAACAAATCCCATCCATGGAGGCTCCACCCAACAACTTAGAGCAGTTAACCCTATGGTGCTCTTCAGTCATTTTATGTGTTTTTTTTTTTGTTTTTTTTTAGAATTTTTAACTTCATTGGAATGGTACGAAACTTAAATAAATAAATTAGTCATTTAATTAAAAATTACAAGTTACACTTGTACTCCTCGTGGTCAAAAATGACTGAACTGGAAAAGAATGGGAAACAAATTTCATCTAGTGGAAACGTTTGGTACGACGCCCAAACAAAATATTTTTTTGTGATATCAACCTCAAATTTGGAACACAGTTTGTTTATGACTGATTTTCTTGCAGTTTTAGAGTAAAAACAAGTTTTGGAAAATATTTATTTCATATCAAATTTGAAAACAGTATTTTTGTGCATTTTTCATAAAAATAGTCTTCTAATAATAAACTTCAAATTTTTTTTTTTTAATTTTTCACTTTAGCAATAATCTCTTTAAGAGTCTTGCTACACACTGACTTACATTTAACATTTACATTTAGTCATTTAGCAGACGCTTTTATCCAAAGTTAAACTTGTCACTAATATGCAAGGAAAACAACTTGCATATCAACTCATAAACAGTATCTTTCTCTCCTTGTCCTTTTCTAACCGCAGTTGTAGCTGCTCAGAGCGTCCGTCCCATTTCTTCTCATTGTTTCTGGCACTCTAATCAGAACAGTATGAGCTCCAGCGGGTGAAGTACGCCAAAAGCTGTGTTTCCTGACAGCCAATAAAAACCCAATAATCTCCCCCATTCAAGTGGCCCTATTTTAAAAAACACTAACTAGTGCTATTACTCAGGTGCCGGGCACCGCTGCCTCTCTGCTCTCTTCCCTTAATGCTCTTTTTATTTAATATATAGCCCATGAAAAATGACACACTCCCGTCTCGGTGTGTAGATATTTTGTTGCTGATGATGCGCGACGAATTTCCATCATGGCTTTGTTTCCAACGGGCGAGCAGATAATCTTTTACAGCGCAGAGGGAGTGTGCCACGTCCATCAATCTAGTGTGCTTATGGCTGCCGCCCGCCACCGCCGAGAGTCCAGAACTCATGCACACTGGAGAGGCAAGGGGACAAAACGTGCTGAAATGCCATGTTGATTAACAAATCATCTGCATCTAAATAACTTACTCTTTCAGCATGTAATGTATGGCATATCATATAGGTTTTATCATATAAGCAGCACTGTTATTTCAACCTTGTTACAGACTGTTTAGTATTCATTGGTGTTTGAACAGATACAGTATGAGTCAATTCTGGTCACATATTATAAAACATTAATACCATGCAATGTTAGATTGTTTGCCGGCTCAGTTATGTAAAATGTTTTGGAGTTGAGCATGTACGATGAAATATCACTGCACCACACCACTTTAAATACATTTAACATTTTTGTCCTTTGTGACAGTACAATTCAAAAGTTTGGGGTCAGTGCAGCTTGTTTTTTTTTTTTTTAAAGAAATCAGTACTTTTATTCAGCAAGGACACATTAAATTAATCAAAAGAGACAGTAAAGACATTTATAATGTTACAAAAAAATCTATTTCAAATAAGTGCTGTTCTTTTGAATGTTTTCAAAACTGACAGTAATCAGAAGTGTTTTTTTGTTTGTTTGTTTTTTGAGCATCAACTCAGCATATTAGAATGATTTCTGAAGATCATATGTCACTGAAGACTGGAGTAATGATGCTGAAAATTCAGCTGCACATCACAGAAATAAATTACATTTAACAGATATAATTCAACAGAAAACAGTTATTTAAATTGTAATAATATTCCATAATATTACTGTTTTTACGGTATTAAATGAAGTCTTGGTGAGCAGAAGAGACTTCTTTCAAAAACTACATATTTTTCAAGTTTGTTGTTAATATTTTTCATAACTGTTGGAGCTGATGAAGTCAATATTGGTGCAAACATAATGAAATACTTATAAAGACTATACAAGAAACTTAATCTCATGGCAATATTTAGCTATTTTACATTTAGGTGAATTAGTGGCTAATTTGTATTAATTTGTATGATCTCATTTGTACGTTTTCGTACATTCTGCACTTTTTCTGTACCTTTCCTGTGAAATTGAGTTGATCACACTCTCAAATATGAAAATGGATATATGTAAAGGGGGAAATGTCAGCATAACAGGGTACAGAGGAACAGAGGGCGCATGTACACAATTTTTTTTCTGGGAAGATGCATACTGTAATGCAATCATGGACAGTCCATCCTACAGTATCACACAGCATCAGATGCATATCCACAGGCATCACTGGGAATGTGTTTAAAACTCACCTGATCATTACATCAGAGAGATTCGGAAATACGTTCTATTACATTTCCCACTGATTTTGTTCAAAAACAGACTTGGGTGAAACCAGCGGAACCGGGAAGCGTCGGTGGCGTGTCCGGCAGGCCTCAGTCGTGCTCCAGCGGCACTCAATCATGGAGTAGCAGCATTCATGACTCTCTGCGGCTCTTTTCCGCCCAGATGCAGAATGCCTGATTGACAATAATAGGAAGTGGCAAGATCGATGAGGAAAAAGCGAGGGGGAACGTGTGCATGAGTGTGTGTTCTCTCCGCTTGGGAAGAGTCAGAGTGGCTGGTGTCTCTGTGAGCGCGGGACAGGAGATGCGGAAGGCCGAGCTGTCAGTCTCCTCGTTATTCGCGCTTCACAGATAAATGAGGAGCTTCTGGAAGAGGGATGATCTGACCGTCACTGTCACGCTAATGCTGCACGGATCTGATGTGTGTGTTAAATGCCTGTGTTAAATTATCCTTTATTCAGAGTGTCAAAAACCGAATGTTTTTCTTCTGCACATACTGTAGCAATTCAACCTAAACCGTTCAGTGGTGACGATACATTTTGTTTTTCCACCAAAGCCCATTTTTACTCTCATTTGGCACTTGCCGGGTGTTAATTTCGGACCCTGACTGTATACATGAACAAATGAGCATGGCAGCGAGTCGCTGATTAAAGAAAAGATGAATGACATCAAGTGCGACAGGCACGGTGTAAGCGTATAATTAACCAGAAAATGACAAATAGGGATGAAAGTCATATTCACGGAAACAGAGCGGCTTAAAAATCAAAAGAACATTGGCTTTCATCTACCACCTGCTGTCCGACGCCTGAAAGTAGGAAAATCAAAAAGAAATCAGGTCAGAGAGGAAGGAAAATAGATGGAGTGAATCAGGGCCACGTGCCTCTTTCACTCGGATGGACGAGAGGCCACGGCCGCAGCGATACAGGGAAAGCTGGCGTCTACGCATCAGCCATCCCTAAACATGACACAGCTCGCAGGAAAGCATTGATTTTTCCCTCCATCTCTCCATAAATCTTCTGCTGGCCGAGAGGGGGAGGGATAGACAGATGGAAAGACGGACAGCTCAGGATGTGATTTGTTACTCCGGAGCACCGGAGAGAGAATTACCTGGCTCTTGACGCAAAGCGAAGTGGCGGCAGACATCTTTAGTGTTTTTCCAGGTGGTGAGATTAACAGTGGAGCACCTCATGATTGAGTTCAGGCTAAACGGCCGCAGTCGCTCCCTTTGCTGTCTGTAACAGAGGGCCGCACCACAGGGGCCCGACTGATGCGACATCACACGCAGACAGTCGTGCTTTGATTTATGACAGACATTCTTTACACTCCGGTTTGGCTACACTGACTGTCCACATATTCACATACAAATGTCTGACATGAGGAACCATACAGTGCATTAATAACCGGGAGGGTGATTCTCAACAAACAGTGCTTCTGGCAAGAGTTTTGCACAACTGTTGTATTACATGCTTAATTTTATAATGTAAGTGCAAAGTAGAAAAAAAAACCCTAGTATAATGTGGGACCAGGTTTAAAGCTGACTGTGAATAACGTAGGGCTCTATTAAAACCTTGTTATTTTTTCCCAAATTTCGTCTTATTTTTAAGTTTTAATTTGTCTGTATTCTGTGTTTTATGATTTAATACAAATGTATTATCAAAAAATTTTCATAATCAAATGAATGCATATAACTGAAAATTTAATTAAAAAAAAATAATCATATGAAATTTAACAATTCCTTAATTTTGTTTGACAAACAAAATGCTGTACAACAGATATGGAAGAAAAATTGTGTGATATTCCTCAAAATTAAGTTTAATAAAAATAATAATTTGAGAAGTACATTATACTGCACAACATTAATATTTTTCTGTCATAATTTACTCAAATTAAATTAAGAATTTTTATTTTGGTAGACCTCATGCTTCAGTATACTTTTAACATACTTTTTATTTAATCATCCAAATTTTCCCAGATTCCATGCCATTCCACATAAGAATATAAATCCCATTTTTATGACTGGATTCCATGATTTCATCTGTGTTTTCCACATCACCCAAATACTGTGCTGTGGTGATATCTTAGACATTTTTCTACTGGCCTTCAAAACCAAAACATTTTCTATAAAACAGGGGTGGCGCAAAACAAAAAGAGAGATTCGTGAGTATTCAAGGCACACTGAAACTTGGTGATAATACCAGAATTTATCTTTTCAGTATATTAATGATAAAATCACTGTTATGAGATGGGACTGATAGAATCACACAATAAATGGTTTTGTGCAAATCTGTAAGTACATATTTAGTATTCGGGCTAATAGTTTACAAACTGGCAAGATAAAAATCCATACTCATTGCTCTGGTTCTTAGAAAGGCATGATTTCTTGAAAGCTGAGCAGTGGACTTCTCTTATGAAAAGACGTCATGTTTTCATGTTTAAATCATAATACATTATGCATCAAGTTCTTTTCGATATCAACTGTTCATTAACAATCTGTTTTCTGGAACAAAAACAGCCAAACATGAATAAGAGCTTAATATTGTATTAAATGCATGCATATTTGCTGGCAGCCAACAGTT
>NW_015557150.1:677665-680163 GCF_001515605.1 Sinocyclocheilus anshuiensis
CAGTTAATGTTTCTTTAGTTGATCACTTCCTTTTAAATTTATATATTTGCCTCAAACTAGCCGTTAATGTGATAACCATTAACAGACACAGAGAGCTGAGCATGGTTGTGAATGGCATGCATGCATTTTCAGATTCATTAGCATTAACTACTATTGAATTGTTATTGTAAAGCATATTGTTTGTATATACATAATGTCTCTCTATGAAAGGAAAAATAAAAGAATGTCACTCGAATCTCCATAATATATAAACCAACATATAATTAGTGTCATATGATCTATAGGTTAAGTCACAAGTGTGAATATCATTATAAACAGCAGTGAATGAGAGGCATGGAAAGACAGACTGACAGAGACAATGATTCAGTTTGGTCATAAAGAAACTCTAAGATAAAAATACAACATTGCTATAACTCACAAAAACACTTTAATGATTGACTCAGTCAATCAGGCATGCTATAGTCCAAATGTTAGATAAGAAGTATATCCAGCACTCTTAAGGTGATGATACAAGAGGCAACTCTTTGAGCAATATTGCTGGACAATGTTGCCATCAACAGACAACCAGGTGAGACACAGGACCCACGACCGATCTAAAGTATCCAGATATAAATTTGTTGCACATTCTCAGTGGGAAAGTGCCCAAGCAACATCGCTCGGCATCATTGCTCAAAAAGTTCCCCCGTGCATCATCACCTTTAATAAAAAACAAAGCTGTCACTAAGGGCAATACCCTAAGGTACAAAAGATAAAAAAGATAAAAGATACATCTTTGTAACTTATTTACCCTATATGGCACATCCCAGCAGGCACCGGACGTCTATGTAACGTCGGTTTGACATTGGACATGACGTCGGACAGACGTTGCATTTTGGTTGAAAATGAAAATCAGGTTGACGTCAATATGACGTTGACTTTTCACTTGATTTTGGTTGGACAATGTTGCCATCAACAGACAACCAGGTGAGACACAGGACCCACGACCGATCTAAAGTATCCAGATATAAATTTGTTGCACATTCTCAGTGGGAAAGTGCCCAAGCAACATCGCTCGGCATCATTGCTCAAAAAGTTCCCCCGTGCATCATCACCTTTAATAAAAAACAAAGCTGTCACTAAGGGCAATACCCTAAGGTACAAAAGATAAAAAAGATAAAAGATACATCTTTGTAACTTATTTACCCTATATGGCACATCCCAGCAGGCACCGGACGTCTATGTAACGTCGGTTTGACATTGGACATGACGTCGGACAGACGTTGCATTTTGGTTGAAAATGAAAATCAGGTTGACGTCAATTTGACGTTGACTTAACATTGGATTTTGGTTACACAACATAAAAACAACAAAATATCAACGTCAGCTGACGTCGTTATTGGACATCAATTTAACATTGACATTAGACGTTGAATTTACATTGAATTTTGGTCACCCGACGTCGCAATCGAAATCGAACCAAATATCAACGTCTTATGGCTTTGTGTGCCTGCTGGGATACCACTACTTTATAAGTACATATTAGTACCAAAAGTGTACATATAAGTACCTTTTGAAAGGATAATGCCCCAGTGACAGTTTTGTACCTTTTTTTTTCTAAGAGTGAGGGTCCAATACTGGAAATATTTTCAATTGTGTTTACAGGCCTTAAAAATAATGGAAATGAGGAGTCTTAAAAAGTCCTGATGGTCCTTGAGGGACCTTTTGTGAGTTTGTTGAGTGGGCTATGCAACTAGTTATATCTCCTTCCCAATTCTGGTGTTTTCAGCACTTTCTAGTGGTCTCAGTGGCTTAATGGTCCCAAGACCTGTTGTCCCAATTATAGTTGGTTGTCCCACCCTAGTTTGTGGTCCCTCACCTAGTGGTCTCAGTGCTCTGTAGTCCGATGGTTCTAAGCCTGTTGTTCTCAGCACTCCCTAGTCCTGTGGTCCGAGCGCTCCCTAACCCAATGGTTCCACGTCTGTTGGTCTCACCACTCCCTAGTCTGGCAGTCCCAACGTCGGTGGTCTCAAGTCCAGTGGTGCCAGCGCTTACTAGTGGTGGCCTTATTGGAAGATGTTACAAGTGGTCTCAGTGATCCCTAGTCCAGTGGTCCCAAATCTGATGGTCTCAGCTCTCCCTAGCCCTATGGGCTCCGCTCTAGTGGTCCTGGAACTCCTTCCCCTGTCATTGGAACTTTTGGTGTTAAAATATCAATTTGATTAAATATCATGGGTAAGACTTTACAATAAAGTCCCATTAGTTAACAAGGTCCCATTATTTAATGCATTAACTAACAATAACTACAATGAGTACTGCATTTGTTACAGCATTTATTAATTTTATAAATAACCTTATAATTCGTTAGATAATAGTATATGTTAGCTCAGGTCTATTACCAGCAGCCATATCACCCTGCAGCCCAAGACTAGTTGCCCACTGAAGCTAAGCAGGGCTGAGCCTGGTCAGTACCTGGATGGGAGACCTCCTGGGAAAACTAGGTTGCTGCTGGAAGAGGTGTT
>NW_015557150.1:680253-700590 GCF_001515605.1 Sinocyclocheilus anshuiensis
CAGCAGCCATATCACCCTGTAGCCCAAGACTGGTTACCCACTCTAAGCATGGTTGAGTCTGGTCAGTACCTGGATGGGAGACCTCCTGAGAAAACTAGGTTGCTGCTGGAAGAGGTGTTAGTGAGGCCAGCAGGGGGTGCTCACCCTCTGGTCTGTGTGGGTCCTAACGCCCGAGTGTAGTGATGGGGACACTATACTGACAAAAAGCACCGTCTTTTGGATGAGACGTTAAACGAGGTCCTGACTCTCTGTGGTCATTAAAAATCCCAGGATGTCTTTCGAAAAAGAGTAGAGGTGTGACCTCGGCATCCTGGCCAAATTCGCCCATTGGCCTCTGACCATCATGGCCTCCTAACCATCCCCATATCTGCTGATTGGCTTCATCACTCTGTCTCCTCTCCACCAATAAGCTGGTGTGTGGTGGGCGTTCTGGTGCAATATGGCTGCCGTCGCATCATCCAGGTGGATGCTGGACACTGGTGGTGGTTGAGGAGATCCCCCCCTTCTTTGTAAAGCGCTTTGAGTGCCCAGAAAAGCATTATATAAATGTAAGGAATTATTATTATTATTATTATTATTATTAAATAATATTAACAGATACAACTTCTGATTTTAATAATGCATTAGTAAATGTTGACATTAAAAGTAACTAAGATTAATACATGCTTTAGACATATTTTTTCATTGCTGGTTCATGTTAACCAATGTTAAGAAATGGAACCTTATTTTAAAGTGTTTCATTCTCATGAAGGCAAACAACACAATTGTTTTATTCCATTGACAGATGAAAACAAAAGGAAAAATATGCCAATACAACAGGACAAAATAAAATTAAGATGTTTTGATATTTTTACAGGAAAACAAGAGAAAGGTCCTGATTAAGAACATGTTTTTTTCTTTTATTTTTTTTAATTGATTTTTATTTATGTGTGGCCTTTTCATCCTAATGAATGAAACATACATGACTCCGAGTGCACGTTCATGTAAAGTTTATGGTTTAATTATATCCCATCATTAGCGGTCACTGGAACCCCCCATATCCAGCACAGTAGGTGGAGACGGGAACGGGCATCACTCACGGAAGCCCTCCACGCTGCTTTTGTCAGGTGATTGCTGGCAGAAAAAAAAGGAAAACAGATCAATACATCTCCTCTGGGGCTGACAGCTAATCTTTACCAAGGCTGAAATATGAGCAGCATCAGCCGCTGGGTTCCTGTACTGGAGCTGGACGATTGACTGGGCGCACACACACCGCCCTCCTTTCCTGGTTCCTGCCCCAGTGAGGAAATTCATTTCGGCCCATCGAGGACGGCGAGGGCTTTATGGCTGGGAGGGGCTGTTCCTGTGGGAGGGAGGTGTCATGGTAACGACTAATTACAGCAAGTGGACAAATCTCTTTGACGTGCTACAGAAAGGTATAAGTGGATGTGGCTGAACATCTCTGTCAGTGTGTAAAAGCCAGTTGCTTGTAACGGTGGAAAGCTGCAGTGTTAAAGTGACTCAAATGTTGTTGGGCGGGCAATTAGAGGAATAATTCATGGACCAATTTATTCACCCTCAATTTGTGACAACATCTGTCAAGCTCCAAAAAAAAAAAAATGAAGACTGAAATATCACTATGGATAAAATGCCAAAATCCATCAATGTAAGACTCAAAAAATAATAGCCACATTCATATTTGAAACACCATGAAGATGAGAAACATAATGACAGAACTTACACTTCTCAGTGAAATGAACCTGATAAGTTCAGTCTCCTCTAGAAAAGATTTTAGTTTGTCTGTAAGACAATAAATCAGACTCAAAACCACAACACTACCTTAACAGTCAACACAGGCTCATTGGAAAAACGTGCCACTACATACATTTTAGGAAAACATATTCCTTTTTAAACAAATTATGATTACAGTCTTAGATTATCGATTAATAAAGAATTATTTTAATGCAGTTTCTTAAACTATTTTATGACCTTAAAACACTTTTATTCTAGTGCATGATTTGTAAACTAATACATGTTGATGTTTGCATCACATAACCAGATCCAAATATATGTTTTTTCAGACACAGTAAACTTGCTCGGTAGTGCACCCGGTACAGCATTGCAAGTCATGATACTGGTTGCTATGTGTTTACTGACGTGTTCTGGTGGTTACTAAAGTGTTCATATGTGGTTGTTGACATGTTCTGGATGGTTGCTATGTGTTTGCTAGGGTGTTTTGGGCTGTTGCTATGTTTGTTGCTCGGATGTTATGTGGTTTCTGACATGTTTTGGGTGTTACAAAGATGTTGCAATGAGCTTGCTGACATGTTCTGGGTGGTTACTAAGTGTTGATATGTGGCTGCTGACATGTTTTTGGTGGTCGATAAAGCATTCTGGTTGGTTGCTATGTGGTTGCTACGGTGTTACTAAGGTGTTGATATGTTCTTTTTTTACATGATCTGGGTGGTTGCTAAGGCATTCTGGGCAATTACTAAGATGTTTCTTTGAGGTTTCTCACATATTCTGGGTGGTTGCTATGTGGTTACTGAGTTGTTCTGGGTGGCTGCTAGGGTGTTCTGGGTGGTTACTAAGGATCCACGCTAAAAGCTACCTTATCTTATCTTAGCCATATATCTTGTTTTCTTGTTTGCTTTTGATTGTGCTATCGGTTAGGTTTAGTGTAGGTGTTATGTTAAACAGTTGTATCGTGACACTGCACGGTGGTCCAGACAATCTGACAAATGACTGACAATTAAAAAGCCCTTTTATGCATTTGACTGAAACAAACTTTCATGTGTGAACATTTGAACATTGAAGGGAAGCCACTGGAGGCCACAGAAACACACGCGCTCTGTTGTGTTAATGAGCGTATTTCATATTCACACTAAAAGAGCAACAGAACCATGTGAGGTCGACGGGACTTCTGATGCCAGAAAATGTGCTACTACATACTGATTCCTCTAATTGGTACAGATAATAAAACCTCTCTCTGAAATTCGACAGGCAGATTAACTCTGTGGAAAAATCCTGCTTTTTCCAACTTCGACTTTTATCGAAAGTATAAGACTTTTCTTTCTTTTAACATTTTTGAAAAAGTAATCCATGCCTTTATTTCTTCAAGGTTGGACTATTGCAATTCTCTTTACGTTGGGATTAGTCATTCAGCTATGTCCCGATTACAATTAGTCCAAAATGCAGCAGCAAGACTTTTAACGGGTGCTCATAAATGGGATCACATTACCCCTGTCTTACGTTCTTTACACTGGTTGCTGGTGCGCTACAGAGTGGATTTTAAAATTTTACTTCTTGTTTATAAAACACTAAATAATATGACTCCATCTTACCTTTCTGTCCTACTGACCGAGCACCACCCAACCAGATCACTCAGGTCATCAAATCAGAGACTCTTGTCGATTCCCAAGTCAAGGTTGAAGTGTAGGGGTGACCGCACATTTTCTGCAGTTGCCCCCAGACTTTGGAATTATTTGCCCATTTCGATTAGACTGGCTTCATCTTTGTTTGTTTTTAAATCCAAGTTAAAAAACTTTCTGTTTGATAAAGCATTTAATACTTGAAGCATTTTCCATTGTATAGTACTGTTTTTATTATGCTGAAGCACTTCCTTTTATGGTATTATACAAAAAATTGTATTGTTTTTGTCTTATTGTCTTATTGTTTTTAATTTTGTTGTGTGGTTTTAGTTGTTGTAAAGCACATTGGTCAACATGGGTTGTTTTTAATTGTGCTATATAAATAAATTGTCATGTCATTGCGTGATGTTATATCACTGTACTGTTGTGTGGAAAAGAAATGCATGAAGATTAAAAATCTACCTGTTTCACAGAAAAAATAACAGCATCAACATGAGAGTGAGTAAAACACAGAATTATAATTTCTAGGTCAACTGTTGCTTTAAAGGCAGAACTTTTTAAACACAGCCTCCTCCTTCAGAAAATGGCCAGTGATTAACAGGCTTGATTGCATTAGCATTTCTGTCTGTTGATGGGCTGCAGACACGTAATTCAAAGCTTCCTCATTTATACATTTACACAACTACAAGTAGTTTTGGTTCAAATGTGATTTTCTGAATTCCTCAATGAGTTCTGAGCAGGCCGTAGTGCAGTTTGAGAACGCTGATGTCATCAAGTATCCCACAATTTACTGGAGGCGGCACTGAGATTGACTCACAACACACTTTTATGAGAGGTTCTTTATGAAATATAACATCATAAAAACCATAATACAACAGACTGAAAATAACAGTTTCAAGAAGGTGCAGATGTGTTCTAGGTGGTTACTGAGCTGTTTAGGGTTGTTGCTATGTGGCTGCTAGGGTGGGCAGTTGCTGGGTGACTGAGGTGTTGTGCTTGGTTGCTAGGGTCCTCTGGGTGGTTAATAAAATGTCGATATGTGGTTGCTAAGGCACTCTGGTTGGTTGCTAGGGTGTGCTGGGTAGTTGCTAGGGTGTTTTGGGTGGTTACTAAAGAGTTGGTATTTGGATTCTGATATGATCTGTATGACTGCTAAGGTATTCTGGGTGGTTGCTATGTGGTTACTGAGGTGTTCTAGGTGGTTGCTACGTGGTAGCTAAAATGTTGATATGTGGCTGCTAAGTGCTGTGGGTGGTTGCTAGGGTGTGGATTTGTGATTTCTGATTGGGTGTTCTGGGTGGCTGCTAAAATGTTGATATGTGGTTGCTAAGGTTGGTTGCTAGGGTGTTCTGGATGGTTACTAAGGAGTTGATATGTGGTTTCTGACATGTTCTGGGTGGTTTCTGAGGTGTTCTGAGTGGTTGCTATGTGAGGGTGTTCTGGGCAGTTGCTTATGCATTGCTATGTCATCGCTAGGCTGTTCTGGATCGTTAATATGTGGTTGCTGAGATGTTCTGGGTAGTTGCTAGAATATCCTAGGATATCCTGACATGTTCTGGGCGGTAGCCAAGGAACTGCTCTGTGGATGCTGACACGTTCCAGGTGGCTACTAAGGCATTGCTATGCTGTTGCTAGGGTGTCCTGGGGGTTTGCTAAGGCACTGCCATTGTATACGGTTGTTGACATGTTCTGGGACGTTGCTAAGGCATTGCTATGCCATTGCTATGGTGTTCTGGGTGGTTGCTAGGGTTTTCTAGATGGTTAATACAATTATTGCTATGTGGCTGCTATATTGTATTCTGGGTGGTTGCTCTCAAGTGAAAAGAGTCTTGCACACTCACGTCTCATGCCAAATTTACACTGTGAAGGTGGCACAGAAGCGTTTCTGAAATGGCATTTAGGTGTCTTTACACACACTGTTTAAAGCTTTCAGAAGTGGCATGGATGCATTTACACAGCAATTACAACTGTAATGCTCTGTGGCATACTCTGTGGCTCAGAGCAGGCACAATTTAGTCAGGCTTTTATGCAACACAGCCAAGCTTAGGCTGCTCTGTTCCTGCTCAAAATTCAGTGTAAAGACACCTTCAGTGATCTTTGGTCTGTAGATGTGGCTCAGGTGCCTCTTTAATGTGCATCTGTGGGATTTTTCACCTGGTTTGGGGTCTGTTTTATGTGTCTGATCACTTAGTAACATAACAGCACACCTCTCCTTAACAACACATGATTTGAGGAATCACACGTTTAATACTTCAGATTAGGGCCTGTTGAAACCATTAAATATAAGAAGTAATGGTGATGCTTTACTTTGCATCCACCATTAATAAAGTTGCTGAGCTAGGCTGAGTAATCGACTCCATATGTAAGAAGAACGAGCCTCGCAGACACTTTCAGAACCTCATCAAAACTCAAGAAATACAAGCGTCCTCCAGTGTGCGCTGTCTGTGTCCATCACTTCGAAAGTTTATCCACGTTACACGGCCATTTTGAGATAAGCGCCACACTGAGGGACTAAGGAGGGAACTAAAAGTGACATTGTGGCTCTAGGCTGTCTCTCAGGATTAGACGGCACAGCACTCAGCAAACAGGCTTTTTGCTCAGTCCTATTATATCTGCTTGTGACTCTTTCCAGATGAATTCCTCTCCATACGGATCCTGCACCGGGAGCAAGGCAGGATAATTGATTAATATTTCTGGAGGGAACGATGGCTAACCACAAGATGTGTTTAAAACAAAACCCTGCAGTTTTTACACATTGAGGGATTTCAAAACAGCACATGACCATGAGAAACGGCCTTCAGATTGCAGCCAAAGGTCAAAACGTGCTCAGAAAACAGATTTGACATTACATTAAAATTAATCAGGGAAGAATAACTCGGTATTAAATGCAATATATGCCATTAGGAATCTGCAATTTGACAGTGATTAAAAAGGTGAGTGTGTTTGTCTAATTGTAGCGCTATTGTACATCCGATAACTACACCTGCCGACCGCAGCTGATTAAGAGAAGAGCCGGCCATAAAGAAACCATTACACATCAACAGCCCCGAGACGAGTGGTGCATTTTGTAAAGTAATGATTTGGGATGAATGCGAGCTTCTTTATGTCTTAATGGGCCCTAGTGTTCGGGCTCTCCAGAAACAATTACTTCAGAGCGCTTCCCACCGGCCCGCCCAGCCCCTGTTTATTAATCAGCTAATTACACATTGACAGTAATGAGGCGGCTGATTCATATACTTAAAAGAACACGACTAAATGTCTGTTTAATGATTAGCCTTTTGTGTGGCAAACCAGCATCCACTCGAGCGGTCATAAGGGGATGCAGGAACGGCGAATGGAAAAACGTCCCGATCCTGCTCAGCTGAGCAAAGTCACAACAGCAAGTTCTCAGCAGTCCATGTCAAAATGAGGATGTTTGACTCGTACACATAGACATGAGAAGTAGCTTTGGAATAGTTCACACCAAAATAAAAATGATATCAATATTCATCCGTGAATGTCTGAAATGCTCTTTTTCATACAATGAAAGTGTGGAAGTCCATAAAGGAAAAATAGCAACAGTATCATAACAATTGTCCACAATCTGAATCTGAAATGAAGAATTATAGCGAATAATGAACTCATATAACATCAGCAAATATTTTATTCTTCACTCTGTTGCAATTACATGTTTTTTCACTTTAATATGACATTTTGTAATGAATAGTGCATTAAAACATGTCGTCCAGCATTAGGCTCTCTGCTGCCCCCACCAGCACGTCTCATTCACTAACTGCATATATACACAAATCTGTGCATGTTTTCACAAACAAATCATGATTCATCAGAAACTTACATACTAATATTTATTCAAAATTTATGAAATAGCAGGGACAACTGAAATCACATGGACACAAAAATCAAAAATCAAATACTCTTGGGAGGCCTTATAAACATGTTAAATATATTTAATCATACATATATAAAGACATGCTCTCACACACACACACACACACACACACACACACACAAAGAACATAAGTTGCTGAGAGTAACAAAAGACTGTAAAGGAAGAGTTATGCAGAACGCCCTTTTATTTACTGTACATAGTTGTGTTTTATGCAAACGAATAACCTCAGGCATGCGGCCTCTCATTTAGAATACTCCAAATTAATTAAAATTTGTTTTTTGTTTTTTTTTCCTGTGCATATATAACCTAATACAAATAATCTATGCAATTATTGGTGAATGATGTCTGAAAAAAATTCTTGTAGTTTTCACTTTAAAGGCGTGGTGGAAATTTTAAGGGTGCAGTTCAGTCATTTCAATAGGGCTACACGATCAGTTTTTGATTGACAACCGCATTTACTTATAGGTGTGAGTCTCAAAACAGCAACTTACAGTAGTGTCCGAAATACTGACTGTATGAATGTGAAGATGGCGACATCCATGAAACTGAAAAGTCTTTTTGGCATGACAAGAATCCAATCGAGCTGCGAGTTCATACATCTTCATTCAACGACAGCAGCTTATGAACACAAAACTGACGGGAGCAGCTCTGGTGGAGAACAGTGATTGGATCTAAACCTTCAAGTGACACACAGCTCACATCTCTGTCGTTGTAAACTACCAAAACCACACATGAAAACCCGCAACACACAGCAGACATGCATTTGTGCAGCGCAGTGCGGCTCTCTCACTGTATGACGTGACAGACAGTGTTCTGTTCTGTTCACACAATTAAGGACTCAAATACAGGACTAACAGCCGTATTCTGCTGCTGTGTTATTAACATGGCCTAGGAATCCACGCAAACACAATGTCCAATCTTTGAAGTGTAGTCTATTGCACACAACCTTTTCATGCTTGATCTGTTGACTGAAGGCATTAAAAGCAGCCACTATAACTGTCGATTTTAGCAAATCCAAATTATCCAAATCCAAAAAATCATTGACAGGCAGAGAACTTTTCTGGACACCAGTTCTCTGTATGATCAATTTAGTCTTGCGATGCTTCTGGGAAACACAGCCCTGGCTAGTTTTCTGCTTAGCTAAAAATGGTAGGCTTTTTACAGAGTCACAAAAACACATCACACTTCCATTACCATGAATCTATAGAGTAACCCCTCAAAACAGGCGAGATCTCCGTTCCTGACACCATGAACAATCTTGTCCAAAGCCCTGACGCATCCAGGAAGAGCGCGGACACGAGCAGAACCGGTGCGAGTCGGGCACAGCGCAACAGGCGCCTCAGCGGTGGGCTTTTGAAGGACGCACGAGGAGAGTCGAGTACGTGGAGTGAAGCGGCCGAGGGCAAAATACTGCGGTGGGCTGCAATTCTGTCAGCAGAAGCAATGGCTGAGCGCTGGCGTTATTTGTCTTGCGCTGCCATATGGCCCTCACGCCAGCGCAGGCATTAATGAGAGGGGGGACGGACCGCCGGGCGAGAACACCAGGACTTTAGATGCAGGTGATCTGTCACCGCGGGGTGGGTGTTGTGCAAGGATGAAAAGAAGGATGGAGGGAAAAAGGAGGTGATGGAGATTGAAGAGAAAGACTGGAGGATGAGAGAACAGGAAAACAGCAGTCGCAGAGACAGGAAAGGGCAGCAGGAGTGTCAGAAAGAGTTAACAACAACAACCCAAAAATGGAAACCAAAGCCGTGCTTTAAGTGCCCTTGTTAGTAGATTGCGCTGTTTTTAACAGAACTGAACTTGCTGTAACTGTACTAGACAAACATCAAATAATTTAGTCCATGTTTACACTCTAGCTGAATACAGTCTTCTATCCTCATCTCGTTCAGGAGTGACAGTCGCATAATACAGTTATTATTTAGGCCCAAATGTGTTTGAATTACATACAAATTTTTCATACATTGGGATTACGCAGTTTTAACATAAACTAATTTATAAACTTAATATTTATTAATTAATCTTATAAATTAATTACATTTTTATTAATTTCCCAAAGGCAATATGGTTGTAGCATACAAGCGATTAACATAAACCTCTTAATGTAATAACGAAGCGTAATGTAATAACTGCACATGTAATAACTATTACATTATTAATGTAATGAAATGCTCATAATGTAATAATTTTCTCAAAATGTAATAAAATCCATAGTTATAATTTACATAGTAAGAAATGTATTACATTATAAACTCACTGAAACATTACCATATTGTAATAATTGGTATTTCTTAATATTGATACATTTTTAAATCAAAATTGGTAGCACTTTAGAATAGGGAACACTGATTCACGATTAACTACGACTTTTCCCTCAATAAAGTCCTAATTTGCTGCTTATTAATAGTTAGTAAGGTAGTTGTTAAGTTTAGGTATTGGGTAGGATTAGGGATGTAGAATAAGGCATTAATATCTGCTTAATTAGTACTAATAAATGGCTAAATATTCTAGTAATATGCATGCTAATAAGCAACTAGTTAAGAGACCCTACAATAAATATTATTATTATTATGTTATGTTGTTTTATGTTGTAAATTAAATAAATAAATCACAGTATATTTTTAAAACCAGTAACCTAAAGAAAACAATACTAATGTTATTTTGTAATAATAATATTAATATTATTAAATATATTATATTGAAAGATAATTAGGTAAATCTTTATTTCACAGTCCTTGTTGCACATATTGCATGTACTTACTATGGTAATAACAGTCAATTATGCATAGTTACATGCAAAAACCCTAAACCAAACCCTAATCCTGGCTATAGCAAGTACATGCTGTTAATTAACATTACTCTTGCTTACATGTACAATTACACTGTGACAAGGGCACCATAAAATAAAGTGTGACAGATGATTATTATACTGTATCATAAACATTGTTTCACTTATAGATTATGTGCTGGTATTACCTTATGAACTGTGATTGCATTATAAGTTGCTACAGTGTGTTCATAATGTCATAGAATTCTCATACAATAACCTACTACTGTCAGATTGTTGGACCCGTTTTGTCTCCGTAGTTATTCCTGTGTTTCCTTTTATGGTATTTTTCCTGTTCTTGTTTAGTTTGATTACCTTTTTTATTCCATGCACCTGTGTTCCCCTGATTGCCCTGTGTTTATAAGCCCCAGTCTGTTCAGTTTGGTTTTGTCGGGTCTACTCGTTGTGAATGTCATCCTTGTGCTCTGTGTCTCCCTATTGAACCATTAAAGACTCTCGTTTTTGTGAAATCTCCACGTCTCCTCATTTCCTCGTTCCCATGCTCCAGCGTATTGTGACAACTACATTATGTGAAAAATAGTTGAAATTTGAAATGTAATTTTTTTTTTATTACATTGTGAGCTCAAGATTTTATGTTTTGAGAAAATTGTTATGAACATTTTATTAGAGTAATAATGTAATACACATTATTAATGACATATTACGTATGTGCAGCTATTACATTATGCTTTGTTATTACTTTAATATAAAGGTAAATTGAAATTCAGTTTAGTTTAACTGGAGTTAACAGGCAATTAAGTGATCCAAAAACGTTACATTCAGTTACTTTTTTAAAGTAGATTATTTCCAAAATAAGTACTCTTTTTAAAAGCATGCTGAAGTGTTGTTTTATTTTCCAGCATCAAAATGCAGTTGACACTCCTCTCCAAAAAAAGAAAAAGAATTATAAATGCACAGTAAAAAAAAAAGTCCTTTTGACTAGCGTGCAATATTAAGCGTTCTGAGGTCATATGATGAATTCAGTTCACTGCATATCTTCTCCTCATCTGCAGCTCTCAGATCATTCTCATTCATGTGAAAATGTTGTATCACTTGAGGCTTTAAGTCACTGACAAGAAACTTCATTGATTCACAAGCAATCATGACTTTTCATATGTACTTTTACTATACTTGTATGGTGTTTTTTGTCATCTCTAGTGTTCAGCAGTATAAATTACCTTCCAATTTCTTATATAATTATATAAGTCAAAGGTTTGTCAGTTGAATAATAACCTCAGCATGCTGGGAGTCGTGTTATACGGGACGCTCGGGCTGGTGTGTGTGTGTATTGTTGGGTTGGTGACAGTGAGATTTGCTCTTGACAGCCAATTTGAGCCTGTAAAGTGGAGCGTTTGTCCAGCCCAAACAGAGAGGCTGTTTGATGAGTTCTTTCACAGCTAGCTTCAACACAATGCCTGTGAGTGCTAAAGAGATAAAGAGACGCGGCTGAAGCGCAGCTGGGTACAGCAACACTACGGCAGACACACAGTAACACTGGAAATCAGACTGTCTCCAGTCTCAAACTCTCTCTCTCACTCTCTCTCAGGGATTGAGCCGATAGTCTGAGCGTGGACAAACACAAATTAATAGCAGGATACTAATTACCATTTAAACAATCAGACCCACCATCTCTCAAAGTGCTGCATTCCCTGACTGGAATATAGCAAGAGCGAGCAACCCCGTTCCTGCGAGACGCTAGAGTAAAGATTTATCCAGAGCAGATACAGCCAGAAAAACTGAGACCGGGACGAAAGCCGCCGCATGATAAATCACACTGACTGCAACAACACACAGCAGAGCATGCGGACAATGAGCTTTACAGCCAAAACAACCAGTGGGAATAACTCTGTGTTGGAAATATATTCATAAATACAGGGTTCCCACAGTCATGGAAAACCTGGAAATAGCAGATAATCTTAAAATGGTGATTTACAGGTCTAAAACAATAGAATTATTCTAGATATGCTCAGCTCTGAAATCCTTTAGATGCTCATTGTAATAAAATATTAGGAGCAACTGGAAAAGTGTGGCAACCCTGGTTGTCAAATGACATTAATGAGAAATATGTCACATGAAAGTACTAATTGTAAGGACCAAACGGCTTAGATAAGTCAGGACTAATTTCAATAGTAAGAAGGTTTTAGTTGGTTTTATGATGTTCTGATACCAGCATAAACTGTGTGATGAGGTTTTACGGTACGTTTACATGACAGTGGTCAACTAAAAATGGAAAGGTTTTTTCCTTTGAAAAGTTTTGCATACAGACAACAACATTGTTAAAACGATCTCCATTTAAAATGACTAAAAATGCTGTATTATTCATGCCAGGCCAGTAGTTGGCGATGTCACTCTGTGTTATGACTGAAGACGTAATACGCATGTGCATGATGTCACCGTTTTCACAAATTCACATTTTTGTTATTTACACAGAGACGATAACTTTATCATTTTCAAAAACTTGCACTTTTTCAAAAGTTTGCATTTTTAAGCCCCCAAACTGGCATTGTTGTGCAATTGAATGGCCAAAATAGAAAATAGTTTTTCATTTTTAGTTGAAAACAGGGTTGTGTAAATGCCCCTTAGATGCGATGCAACGGAATTGGTTGATTGGATCATTAGATGTGGGCGTGGCACTCAAAATTGGAGGCAGATGAAGTTTAAGGAGTTTAAGGGGACTGAATGATTGGAAAAGTCCTGCATGATGATTGGACTGGAGATGTCCAAGAGAAAAAGTATGACATTTCACTGGAATATCAAGTTATGACATTTTGATCAAACATTACACGGTATTACATGCATGGATGAACTGTTAACAAAAAACAAAACAAAAACAAAAACACTCTTAAAATCCTGACTTTTATGTTATATCTTGCATTAGAGTTCGCTTGCATAAAACGATTTATAAAAAATAGTAAATGAACATATTAGATCAACATATGAAAATGAATTAAGCCTTAGTAAGTAAATAAATAAATAAATGAATTTAATTTTGCCCAACATAAGAATTTAATTAAATAGAAAATAATTAAATATATTTAGTAGCATCAACAAAATAAAATGAATTAATCAAACCATGTTAATGTTACTAAATTAAGAACCAATGTAAGACAATGTATTTAGATAAATGTAATAAAATCAAGTTAAACATATTATAGCACATTAATGTATTAATGACTCATTGAAATTGACTTAATTTAAGTAAAATAAATAAAATTGTGTGTTAAAAACTTCTTTAAATTAAATGAGGGCAATTATGTTTTATTTTTTTTTTTTCAACTGTTCACAGAGATTATGATATCATTATTTAAATTTCTTCACAAAAGTCTTACTTTGTGGTATATTTTATTATTTCAGATTTCTGGCCTCTCAGTGAACAAAAACTATGATGAGTCACTTTACATATCAGTCAGACAGTCTCTTCTTGCCTAAGTGGGCGGTTGTTTTGCAGGATAATTTCAGTGTGCACCAGACTTTTTGCCTGGACTCAAAGGTTAAGTTAGTTTTTATTGCAATAATCAGACACTTAAACTGCTCCAAGATGTTTTTTGTCAATGTGTATTTTTCCTTGTACGTAAATCCGTGCAGGTGGTCTAGAGCAGGAATACTCAGTTTGTGTCCCACCGGCAGAGGGAGAGCGAGGGGCAAAGGGCATCTCTTTTTTTAGGCTTTATGGGAAGCTGCATGGTATCTTCGGAAGGTGAAGGACAGAGTGGACAGCCGCTCCATCACTCAGTACAATAAATGGATGCAATCTGTATCCCCATTGTACCGAATTGGCCATTTTTAAATTCCTCCTCTTTTATCCAAATGAATGATGGATTCTAGTACAGTGAAACGTGCAGCAATATGAATATACATCAGAGGCCAGCGGCCCGCGGTAAATCACCACACTGAGTGCATTTGTTATTTACATGATAAACCACAGCACGCAGAAGAGGTGCAGACAGCGGATGCCGCTGCTGAGGGAAGGTGGACAAACCAATTCAGATTTCAATCCTGAAAGCAGTGTTTGCAAAGGCCCCGAAACAGAGTAATGAAGAGAGGCAGGCGGGCCTTCGCGTCATTTCTAATACCTGCATGCTCTTGTCAGCGTGATCTGACTGTCCATACGCAGGGTTATGCAAACACTCGTCTGCTGTGAATCACTATGCATGCTCAGAAGGTTGTAAACAGATCATCACGTTTATGATTCATGGATTCAGATGTTATGAGATGCTATGCTAAACGTTCTGTCTTCAAATGTGCATTAAGACTAAGGTGGTGCTGACAGTTTGGCTCTGTGCTGGAGACTGAGGCGTGCGCAGTGGCAGCACTGCTAGCATTGACCAAAGTAGATGTTAACATGTCTAAGACACAGTATAGATAATTATTTTATACCCCTACAGAAATTGTACATTTACGCATTCGGCAGACACTTTTCTCCAATGTGACTTGCAATTTGAACTGGCTGTATGTGTATAAGATTAAGATAAAAGTGAGATAAAAATGCATTTTCTGAAGCAACCACACCATTTTATATTGTTTCTACAAGTGTTTGAGCTCTTTTATCATGACTCATGTTTGAGGGACTCACACCTGAGCGCTTTGCATCACAAGTGCAATGCTGTACCGGGTGCACTACCGAGCAAGTTTACTATGTTAGAAAAGCCACACAAGTGGAGCAAATTTCAAAATGTACTAGTTTACAAATCATGCACTATGGTAAAAATATCTTGAGCCTAAAACATAGTGTTATGCAAGGAACTGCTACTTTTTTGCAGTTTTGTATGTCATTATTTTATACCCCTATACATATTTAAAATTTACACAATGCATTTGGCAGACACATTTATCCAAAGTGACTTGCAGTTTGAACTGTCTATATGTGTATTTCCTTTGGAACCTCAAAGTCAGTGTCCAGTGGGTTTTTTCCGCAACTGAGGCTCATTGTAAATACATGACTCTGCCTACATTTCTGTAAAACCTGAAATACATTTCTACAGGTTTTCAGTATATAATGAGCAATAAGCTATATAATTTGTTCCTTGGGTGTATACAAAATGGTTGCAAAATGATATTACGTTGCTTGTAGCACCTTTCGCGGCAGTTTCAAAGCGAGTCTAGTGTCTGCCGCTAAATAGCGTGTTCAATTTTCTCTGAAACAGGTAAACATGACTGTGGCAAAGTTTTATTATGTTGGCTGTTGTACGTTTGTATACATGTTGTACTGGTCTATCTATCTATCTATCTATCTATCTATCTATCTATCTATCTATTGTTACTAGCAAAACCTAACAAATATATACTAGCACTGTGCTAAAACATGCAAGAAATAAGCTAAATCATGTTAGCAATGTGATACAACATATTAGCAACATGTTAAAAGATGCTAACAACATCATAAACATCCTATAAATATGCTAGTATCATGTTAAAACATGCTAGTAACATACCAAAAATAGTGTTACGTCCCAAGTCTAGGGTCCAGGTGAATAACATAAATAAAGTTTATTACACCAGACTACTTGTTTTCTTTCTTTATTTACTTTTTTCTTCTTTATGTTCAATAGTAATAGTCAGCACACAAAAGGAAGCGAATAGGCTTCAGGGTTGGGCCAAGGCCAAAATAATGGCCGGAATCTAACGTTTTCCCAAAAGAACACACTACACTAAATCTATCTATCTATCTATCTATCTATCTATCTATCTATTGTTACTAGCAAAACCTAACAAATATATACTAGCACTGTGCTAAAACATGCAAGAAATAAGCTAAATCATGTTAGCAATGTGATACAACATATTAGCAACATGTTAAAAGATGCTAACAACATCATAAACATCCTATAAATATGCTAGTATCATGTTAAAACATGCTAGTAACATACCAAAAATAGTGTTACGTCCCAAGTCTAGGGTCCAGGTGAATAACATAAATAAAGTTTATTACACCAGACTACTTGTTTTCTTTCTTTATTTACTTTTTTCTTCTTTATGTTCAATAGTAATAGTCAGCACACAAAAGGAAGCGAATAGGCTTCAGGGTTGGGCCAAGGCCAAAATAATGGCCGGAATCTAACGTTTTCCCAAAAGAACACACTACACTAAAAAGAAAAGACTAAACAAAAAAACAAACAAAAAAAAAAAACACAGGCACTGAATTGATTCCCTGACTAATCAAAACAAGAGAAAACGAGAACCTGTTCATTCAGAGGCATACACTCGAGTAATTGTTAATACAAGCTAGCAAATCTTTAGCAATCCACTAGGGGAAATCTGATTAGTCCCACTGCTAATTAGTCGATAGTTAGAGCAGAGTTGGCGCGATTGAGTTCTGATATCAAGCAGGGCTATCACTCGCGCTTCTTGACAGTGGGAAGATGATTTACGGGTAACTTAGCTATATCGGGAATCCAACAATTGGATTGGCATGTTGTGCTCTCAGAAACAGGCTCAGCCATCACACTGAATCAGGTAAGCTGGTTATATATTTATATTTCAGTATTATTACGCACTCTATACCAGGGACGGTTCTAGAAATTTTTGTTTGTTTTCTGAACGATCGAGCCAGTGCCACTTCCTCATAAAGTTCATCATTCTCACGTTTTTAGTCTTGTCAGTTTAAACATTAAAGTTATTTTAAGCCATTCAAGCGCAAGATAGCACGAAAGAGATCTCAATGCGGTACTCGCACGCTGTGATAGATTGTTTTTGTGCGCGCACACAGAAAGCCATCTCTCAGACAGCAGGTGAATACCAAATTGAGTTATTTTTCTCGTCTTGAGCAAACATGCACACAATTATGTCAGAATGGCTGTTGTGACGAGTATCCTCGTAAGCACAGTCGGTTATGTCTTAGGTGAACAGTAAAGAAAATATCAGATGCACATCAGTATAACGATCCAGGCATTTCTTATGTTAATAATGTTAATCATAAACAGCAAAAGAAAAATCATTTGCTGCTCTTAGCTAAGTAACTTATGTATCTTTAATAGATATATGTGTTTATTTACTTCATGCAGGGGCGCATGTCCTAAAAGGTTGAAACCCACTGTTTTAGGTATTATTATCATATTTTTCTAAAGCGTTTGCTGTTAGTTATTTTATGCTTTAACAACAGGGTGCGGTGTCATAATTGTGAGCTTGTGATTGGGTCTGAAGTAGTTTGGGTGGGACTTTGATACCGCGGTTCCAGCTCATGATCACTACTGTGCAGACTCGGCCTCCAAACGAATCACTACTCAAGTCAAGTCAAGTCATCTTGGTAACACTTTATATTAATTTCATTAATATTCGCATAGCTAGAAATGGTAGCATTATATTACATTGTTTTGATAAATGAACAAGTATTTTCTTGAAAAAATTATTTGTTTTCTCCTGCTGATGTATGATTCAAGGAATACCCTGTTTAATGATATACAGTCGTATACTAATATAACTGCTGAGGCAATAAAAACTTTTAAAAAAATGTTTTGGACCCAAATTACAATGTGTGTTACATCTTTAAGAAGCATCTGCAAAAGCTTAACTAACCACCCTTTACACAAACATTGTTACAGCAGCTAAAAGTCCAATGCCCACAAAGATACTGAATGAATAGTAAACATTTACAAATGATGAATAGTTCCCACTTTAGATTGGGTACTGCAAAAACATGAACAAATGAATAATAAATAATTAGTTAAGATGTGCAAACAGTAGAAGTCTACACAACAAACGAAGACCAAATATATGGCCTTTACAGACTGTGATTATGAGTTAATGAATAATATGATAACATGATCAGTTCCGTGAATAGTAAAGAGCTTAAAATGACTGATTAAGCTCATTTCTTCACAACATTTGTAAATGTAAAAAAGAGCATTAGGTAATATGTGAACTGAAGTTTAATGACATTTGTTAGCATTCAAAAGTACATTAACAAATAAGCTTGTCATCATTGTATAATTTCTGTAAAAATTATTTGTAGATTTTAAAAAGTGTAAGCATTTTAAGTATTTGTAAGCATTGTGGTAGGGAACCAAAACTCCATCGGTGACAGAAATGGAGAAAAAACCTTGGGAGAAACAAGGTTCAGTCGGGGGCCAGTTCTCCTCTGGCCAGACCAAACCAGCATGGTGTGGTTTCATTCCAGCCTGCAATATTAGCGTAGATGCCATTCTTCTTATGATGTGACGAGTACATCGGGTGTTATGGGAAGTGTTCACGGTTCCAGTTGACCTAATTAATGCAGCCTAACAATCCTTTAATGGATTTGAATTATATAAATGCGATAGTGTAGCAACCACCAAATAAAGCATTACAATAATCTAACCTTGAGGTTATGAACAGCCATCAAGTGTTAGACAGTGTTTTAGATTATTACATGCAGAGGATTTTGGTCCAATAATTAACACCTCTGTTTTTCGAAATTTAGCAGTAGGAAATTACTAGTCATCCAGTTTTTTTTATATCAACTATGCATTATGTTACATTTGCGAATTGGTATGTTTCATCGGGCCACAAAGAAATATAGAGCTGAGTATCATCAGCATAACAGAGAAAGCTAACACCATGTTTCCTGATGTTTCACTACTGCGCAAACTCAGGATCCAAATTAATCACTGTTGCGCTGCCTCAGGCTCCAAATGACATCATCAGTGCAAGATGACAGTGGCCACACCTGAGATATTTTGGCTTCACTTTTCT
Source organism: Sinocyclocheilus anshuiensis (assembly GCF_001515605.1). Lineage (NCBI taxonomy): Eukaryota > Metazoa > Chordata > Actinopteri > Cypriniformes > Cyprinidae > Sinocyclocheilus > Sinocyclocheilus anshuiensis. The sequence goes on from NW_015557150.1 coordinate 698,987, forward strand.
ACAGTGGAAGGAAGTGGAGATGCGTTGTCCATCTTTTTCACAGTCTGTGACTAGAACATGCTCTCTAATCATCAAACTTCAGGCTTTAAACCTTCATGCTTAAAGCTTCTTCAGACTTGCTGGTCAGGCTTGCTCAAGCCAACATTAAAGGCTGTCTTGACAACATTTTTATCTAGTGCATCAATAATCTGCGCCTGTAATCATATTTGTGTGAAAAGTTGTTGGCATTTCATTGCCTGTAGTGTTCATGTAAGCTGGAAGCTGCAGTGGAATGCACACATGTATATATATATATATATGTCATGTTCGCTACTGTGAGGGAGCGCGGAGCGAGTAACGAGGAGACGTGGAGTACATCAACAAGGAGACTTTATTGATCCAACACAAGGGAACCAGGAAAACACACGTAGCAGGAGAGGTTGACATATACAATACCGGACAGAGAACTCAAAACAGGAAACACATGACTAGAGGAGGGGATGACGAGACACACCTGGAACTAATGAAACAATAATTCTCTCAGCACCACTATCGTCAATATAACTTACGATTAGCATACATTTTAGGTTGGGCGAATGGTTCTGTTCTGGGCAAACACTCCCTGCCCATCCACACAGCCTAGCATGGATAGGAGCAGGGAGAGCAGAATATGGCGGAGCAGGCAGTTCAGGAGGCCATGGTTGAGCAGGCAGTTCAGGAGGCCATGGCAGAGCAGACAGTTTAGGAGGCCATGGCAGAACAGGCAGACTAGGAAGCCATGGCGGAGCAGGCAGTTCAGGAGGCCATGGTGGAGCAGGCAGTTCAGGAGGCCATGGCGGAGCAGACAGTTCAGGATACCATGGTGGAACAGGGAGCTCGGGGAGCCCTCGGATGGACCCCTACTATTCGGGGGCTGGAGAAATGGCCGGCGGGCTTGACTTCGGAGTGGCCGGCAGGCTTGAGAATGCCACTGCCGGCGGGCTTGACTGAGGAGCGGCGGCGGGCTGGTTCTGGCTCGGGGCCAGACGCTCTCCAGACACGGGAGGATCCCTTCCCTCCAGCTTAGTCCCGTGGTGTCTGGGAGGTCCACGGGGCAATGGTAATTGGCCCCGTGCCAGAACAAAGAGTTGATGGTGGCGTCATCCAAAGCCGTCGCCGCGGCGAGCCCGCAGAACTCCCTGGCATACTCGACGAAGGGGAGATCTCTACGGGCTAGCGCGATGAAGCGTGCAGCGATCTCCATAATTGCGGTGGGAAAACACAAGAAAACAAAAGCCTTTCAAAAACGGAAAAAAACTCACGGAGAAGACGCGCCGCTCACTTTATGTTCTGGTCTGGTATTCTGTCACGTTCGCTACTGTGAGGGAAACACTTTAAATACACATGACTAGAGGATGGGATGATTGAGACACACCTTGAACTAATGAAACAATAATAAAACATGAGGGAAAACTGACTAATGGAACACGTGGGGAGCAAAACACAAAACACGGAACAGAGTCTGACAATATACTGTATATACAGTATATATATCAAGTCAAGTCAAGTCAAGTCTGCTTTATTGTCAATTCTTCCACATGTACAGCACATACACACAGAGAATTGAAATTGCGTTACTCTCAGAC
>NW_015557150.1:708557-713871 GCF_001515605.1 Sinocyclocheilus anshuiensis
GTGAACGCGCCGCCATCTTTGAATATATATATATATATATATATATATAATCAATCGAATGAGCCTGGGTTGGTTTTCCTACAGTAACTGTGTCAGAATTGCCTGATGTCTAACTGAGTCCAGGTCAACACTAGCGGCCATATAAACCCTTCAGCCATGCTAAGATAGGATCCCGTCACAGCCGCCTTTAGCTGTCTGCACACTGCCTGACCTCAACAGCTGTAAATCACACTATACTCACGCTGAATTTGAGAAGGGGTTTGCTTGAGCTACGGCAAATCTCTGTGTTGTACAATCAATAGGTATAAAATAAATGGCCTGATGGTTATTCTCCATCTGCTAACCCCCTCTAATAAAATCCCTGTAATGCATATTTCATTTACTTTTATACTTATTGATTAGCTGTAGCCCAGTTACTAAATCACGCACCTATCGATCTCTCAATCGCAGCTCTGTCGGACAGCGTATAACTGCCCATTTGCTGCCCTGATAAAGAGCCACGCCGTCGAACCCCCACAGTAAATCTTTGCAAACTAACTTTTTAATTCCAAAATCGATGGACGCTTAAACGCCACATTATTTCACTCTCTATCCAGAACAGTATTAAAAGTAATACCCACATGCGTTTGTGGCTAATGCGCTGGAGTCTGGAGAATATCCGTAGGTCTTTTTCTCTCTCTGAGTGCTGCTTGCTACAGTGTTATTTAAGTATCATTCAGATACTATTGTAGTTTTTATTAATATTTTGAATTAGTTTTTATTTTCATATTTTATGTTTTTATTATTTTTAGTTTAAGTTAAAGTTTTAGTAATCTTGTTGTCTATTTCTGACATTTTATTAGTTTGTGTGTTTTTAATATGTTTATATCATTTTTAATATTTTTTATTTCAGTTTTGAAAGATAGAAATGAAGCTGAAATAAGAGTCTTTTCTTTTTATATTTTATTTAATTTTGGTTACATTTATCATTTATTTTATTTTGAGTAACTAAAGTTTTTTATTTTATTATTATTATTATCATCTTTAGTTTTATTTAACTATACTAACACTGGCTTGCTGAAGACTTTTCTGGCTCCTTCATTTTAGGGTCAAAATAATAAATAAAGTGTCCTAAAGGGAAGATATTTTGTGTGTGTAAAACATACTATGCAACAAGAAAGTCATTCTATGTTTGTTCTGAGCATAAACTAAACAACACACTGAAGTCTGCAGATGGGTTTTTCAAAAACTGTAAAGCAATGTTGTCAAGAATAAATCATTATTTAGTTATCCATCAATAGATAAGTCGAATTTATTTGTATAATGCTTTTAATAATACAATTTGTTTCAAAGCAGCTTTACAGAAAATCATGATGTTAATGTTTACATTTTACATTTACATTTTAGACATTTAGCAGATGCTTTTTTCTTTAAGAAAACAAGCAGTTAGTATATAAATAGAGTGCAAGTCTAAAAGGAGCAAGTTTTTGTTTTTTAAAGAATAGAATTAGAATAGAGAGTGCTAGAGTTAGAGGGTCAAATAAAGATGGAAGAGATGTGTTTTTAGCAGTTTCTTGAAGATGGCCAAGGACTCAGCTGCTCGGATTGAGTTGGGCAGGTCATTCCACCAGGAGGGAACATTTAATGAAAAAGTCTGTGAAAGTGATTTTGTGCCTCTTTGGGATGAACAATAAAGCGCCATTCACTTGCAGAACGCAAGCTTCTAGAAGCACATAAGTCTGAAGTGATGAATTTAGCTAAAGGGGTGCAGAGCCAGTGGTGGTTTTGCAGGCAAACATTAATGCCTTGAATTTTATGCGAGCAACTATTGGTAGCCAGTGCAAATTGATAAAGGTGTGATGAGCATTCTTTTCGGCTTGTTAAAAATTAATCTTGCTGCTTAATTATAATGTTTATATATTATAATATATATAAACATTATAATTAATATTATATTATATTTATATTATTATACTTATATTATAATGTTTAGAATATCTTAATATCTTCATGCCTTTTATCAGACATTTATCAGATTAGAGCTCTGTGATAATATAGTATACATTTTGCAACAATACAAGCAAACAAGATTTACATAAGTGTAATGTATTTATGATGATAAAGTTGAACATATTTACCAAACAATTCGTGAACACTTAATTTATAATAATAATAATAAAGTAATCTTCATTCAAAATTTGAAGGAACTTTAGTTGTGGCTATACCATGCCACTAGAACAGAGTTTTACAAAATAACCAAGGCGCTTCAACAAAAACCCTTTATTTTGTGGAAAACATAGTGCTTAAAATCAGAGAACAGCAATGATCATAGCAATTGTGTCCAAGGAGAACACGGCGTTCGCATTCTCAACTATCTTGACGACTGGCTCATTCTGGCGCGGTCACGGGATCAGTTGTTCAAACACAGGGACATGGAGCTCAGTCACCTCAGCCGGACTTCGGGTCAACTGGAAAAAGAGCAAACTCTCTCCAGTGCAGAGGATCTATTTTCTTGGTATGGAGTTGGATTCATATGAGGCCGCTTCAGCACTGGCTTCACGTCCGAGTCCCGAGATGCATGGCAACGTGGCACGCACCGAGTGACGATCACTCCGGCCTGTCATCAAGCTTTCATCCCGTGGTCGGACCCTGCATTTCTACAGGCAGGAGTCGCCCTAGTACAGGTGTCCAGGCATGCTGTTGTGTTCACGGATGCCTCCACTACAGGCTGGGGTGCCACGTACAACGGGCATGCAACATCTGGTATTTGGACGGGTCCACATCTGCACTGGCATATCAATTGCCTCGAGCTGCTTGCAGTATGTCTTGCGCTGGGCCGCTTCAAAACGCTGCTACAAGGCAAGCACGTGCTGGTCCGTACGGACAATACTGCGACCGTTGCATAGATCAACCATCAAGGTGGTCTACGCTCCCGTCATATGTCGCAACTCGCCCGCCATCTCCTCCTATGGAGTCAGAAGCATCTGAGGTCGCTTCATGCCATTTACATTCCAGGCCTGCTCAATCGTGGAGCCGACGAGCTCACGACAGCCTGTGTTTTCGGGAGAATGGAGTCTCCATCTCCAGGCGGTCCAGCTGATATGAAGACACTTCGGAGCCACACAGGTAGACCTGTTTGTCTCTCCAGACACATCCCATTGCCAGCTGTTCTGTTCCCTGACTGGGGGAACCCTCGGCATGGACGAACTGGCGCACAGCTGGCCCCCCGGGGCCTACGCAAGTATGCATTTCCCCCAGTGAGCCTACTTGCACAAACACTGTGCAAGGTCAGGGAGGACGAGGAGCAGGTCCTGCTAGTTGTGCCTTACTGGCCCAACCGGACCTGGTTCCCGGAACTGATGCTCCTCGCGACAGCCTCTCCCTGGCGCATTCCTCTGAGGAAGAACCTACTTTCTCAGAGATGGGGCACCCGCGTCCAGATCTCTGGAACCTCCACATGTGGTCTCTAGACGGGACGCAGAGGTCCTAGGTGATCTACCCCAGGCAGTGGTAGACACACTCACTTCGGCAAGAGCACCCTCTACGGGGCGTGCCTATACTTTGAAGTGGAACCGGTTCGTTGAATGGTGCTCTTCTCACCGGGAAGACCCCCGTATTTGCCCAATCAGAGCTGTGCTTTCCTTCCTCCAGGACGGGTTGGAGCGAAGGCTGTCTCCCTCCATCCTAAAAGTGTATGTTGCCACGATTGACGCACATCACAATCCTGTAAATGGTGGATCTCTGGAAAAACACAACCTGACCATCAGGTTCCTGAGAGGCGCGAGGAGACTGAATCCTCCGCGTCCTAACCCCGTACCCTCTTGGGATATCCCTCTGGTGCTTACGGCATTGCAGAGGGCACCTTTTGAGCCATTGCAGTCCACAAATAACTCCATTCCCTCTTGTGATCTTTCTCTGGTGCTTACAGCATTGCAGAGAGCCTCCTTTGAACTGCTGCAGTCTGCAGAGCTGAAAATTGTCGATGAAGACTGTGCTCTTAACTGTGCTGGCTTCCATCAAGAGGGTAGGGGACCTGCATTCATTTTCGAACAATTCATGAACGAATCGTGCCTGGAATTCGGGCCGGCCGACTCTCACGTTATCCCTTTCAGGTATCAGGTGGTGTACCTGCAAGCGCTGCCCCTGGAGGAGGCAGACCCAGCCTTAGCTTTGCTTTGTCCCGTTCACGCTTTACGCCTATACGTGGACCGAACGCAGAGCTTTAGGACCTCAGAGCAGCTCTTCGTCTGTTACGGAGGCCAGCAGAAGGGAAAGGCTGTCTCCAAGCAGAGGCGTATCAAACCCAAGACGTTCCGTGCCCCCTCGGGTTGAGAGCACACTCAATGAGGAGAGTTGCTTTTTCTTGGGCGTTGGCGCACGCCGCCTCGCTGACAGATATATGTAGTGCTGCAGGCTGGGCGACACCAAACATGTTTGCTAGGTGTTATAGCCTTCGTGTAGAGCCAGTGTCTTCTCGTATGCTCGTCCCGAGTTGCCAGTAAAACACAGAGAGACTGCTCGGTGTCTCGCTTGCTGCGCTTTCCCGGATCGGACATGTGCACTTATTCTGCTCCACAATTCAGTTCCCCACAAGCGAACCCTGTTGAGTTCCTCCATCGCCTTCGGCAGTTGGACGTGGTGGAGCGTCCGGCACTAGGCCTAACACTCGTAAGTATGCCTGTTGGTTGGCTCCTGTGTAAGGCTAGGTGCCCATATGTAGTGATCCCCACGGTGATCCCATGCGTGTATTCTTCCACGGTACGGCTCCGCTCTCGGTGAACCCGTGTCTTTCCCTTGGCAGAGTCCACTCTGCCGTCCTGCCGGTGTCAACTCCCTCCTAACTGGGCCGGAGCCACCTCAAAGACATTCCATATGTTGTACTGCCCTTAATGCCCAGTCCATATGTGCAATCTCCACATGATACCTCCCTGCGGGCGGGATGTGGATTCCGCAGCGTCCCTAGAAAAGCATGCTTTCCCAGTGTTGGAACTGCTTTACCCATGTTGCTGTGTGACGGGGGCATTGTCCTACATGAAAATTGCTGGCTGATTGGGCGATGAACGCAGGGAAGGAACTGCATGTTGCTGAAGGAGGTCCTGATAAACGTTTGCATTCACTTTGCCATGTATCTATATAAGAGACCCAACTCCTGCTGCAGAAAAACCATGACACTTCCTCCTCCACCTTTCACTGACTTCTTTACACACTTTGAGTTCAGTCTTTCCCCAGTTTGATAAACATAATGTTTCGCATTGGACCCAAATAAATTAAACTTGCTTTCATCACTGAAGTGAATTTTGGAACAGTTTTCCTCTGTCCACACAACATGCTCCTC
>NW_015557150.1:717107-729790 GCF_001515605.1 Sinocyclocheilus anshuiensis
GAACATAATGTTGGATGATGTTTGATGATGAACATAATGACCCAAATAAATTAAACTTGTTATCATGACTGATGTGAACTTTGGACCAGGTCTCCTCTGTCCACACAACATGCTCCTCAGCAAAGGTTAGTCTAGCCTTTTGATTCTTTCTGCTGATGAGAGGTTTCACTGCAGAGTGGGCTTTCAGTCCGACTCCTCTTAAACGCAGAGACACTGTATGCAGAGACAGATCCTTACCCTGTTCAGCGCTGAACTGGCAAGCAATTCCAGCTGCAGTGTTGAACCAATTGCCTATTGATATTCTCCGCATTATCGTGTCCTCTCGTGCATTTGTCTTTCGTGGACGACCAGCCCTTATGGGGTACTTGAATGAGTTAGTGGCATTGTAAAGATGCAATATTCTAGAAATCACAGATTTTGAACAACCAACTTCTCTTGCTATGGCTGACAGGGTCGTCCCTTTGGCCTTCATCAAGACAACCTGCTGTTGGAGGGTTTCAGTCACTTTAGAACGGCTCACCATCTTGCAAAGTCAGTGAAAACTGGAAATTTAGGCTGCCAGTTAAATAGGGTTTATCAGATAATTAAGGAAATTAGCACTAGGTGCCAGATTAACACCAATAACTATGAGGTATTTGAAAGTGTTCTCTAATTTTATCAGTGTTCTTTTTCAAATATCTTATTTCTGTTTTTTATACTGTGCTTTAGAATACAATTAACTCATAAAATATGCTTAAAGTCCATCTAAAGGCAATTCAGATAATTGTTTCTAAACACATTACAAATGTTAGAAATGTAATGCTGAAAATACATTTCTGTTAACTATGTAGCACTGAATTGTGGAGTTAGACCGTTAAATAGTTTTCCCCTATTTTTCTGTTAAGGATTTTTTGGGCGGGCCTGAAATCATGTCTCGATGATGCACTGGAGCCACTGAGCATGGCCCCTCCCCTGACACTATAAGAGGTTTGTTCGACTTGATCGCAGACTGATCGTTCACATCATCGATGTGACATCAGTGGACACATGGATGATTTTAACGATGTCCTTACTACCTTTCTGGACCTTGAACGTGTCAGTTCTGTTGCTGTCTATGCAGGGTCAGAAAGCTCTCGGATTTTATAAAAAAATACATATTTGTGTTCTGAAGATGAACGAAGGTCTTACGGGTTTGGAATGAAATGAGAGTGAATAATTAATGACAGAATTTTTATTTTTGGGTGAACTAACCCCTTAATAACACATTTTTCTGTGGTGTGACAAACTCAGAACACATATTTAATATTGCTTTACACAGACTTTAAAAAACTGCGCTTCTAATCCTGTTAGGATTACTTCAAATAGGACTAAGCAGTGACCTCGAAATTTAGGAAATTGTAGGTTGTTCTCTAATTTTGATCTCCACTGTATATTCACTGTATATTAAGAGTAGAGAGAGTTACATTTTGTGACAAAATAAAAATTCAGGCACCAGTAGGCCTCGCAAAACTCTTCAAGACCATATTCAGGGCATATTAAGGATATTTCTAGGACCATTAATTTTTTTAATGACAATTAGCATAATGAAATTAGCATAATTTGCATAGTGCAAATACAATTTGATTTATATTCTAAAATCATTTTTACATAGTTGCGTTTACTGCACTTCATGCTTATTTAGATTTTTTAAAAAGTATATATTGCAATAATTAGATTACTGTGATACAGCAAGAATTATTTTATTAAGAATTTAAAGAATGCATTACAGTAAAGTAAATTAAACAAAAAAACTTTATTTGTTGATTGCAGTGATTTGTATCATGGTATCTGTTCAGTACATACAAGTGCCATTCCCGAGAACATGCTGATCATATAATACTACATGAAAATCAAGAGAGTAATGTAAAGACTTCTTGCTCCCATGTAACCCATCAATATTCAAGCCATCTTCATAACTGTCCATTAAAAAATGTCCAAGGAAATAAAAACATATATCTGGCAGATCCAAACAACCTCTAAATCCATCAAAAGATCCTCTTTAAAGCAGGAAAAAACAGATGTTGACAGCACGGTCAATTGTCATTCAGCAGCCGACCCCTGTAGAGCAGATATATCAATTAAAAAAATTTATCAAAAAGGCGCCGTGCACATTCAGATCACCATCTATTTTCATTAGGCTGCAGGCGCAGAAGGCTCGAGAACATCTGAAGATGAATGGATGTATTCAAATGCATCAAAACGGATTAGGCTCCCCTGAGACCTCAATCAATGGACACAAATCAATAATCAATAGGCCACTCACACCAATATACTAACTGCTGACATCAAGATCTTCCCATTAAAATAAAAAGCAGGAGGCGGTGGGCTTCAGGACTGGCATATTTCTCCAATTGACCGCTTAGAAATAAGAAGTCGATTAGAAAAACTTGAGCGTAGAGGCCTTAAGTGGTGCTCACTTCTGCATTTTAATATGGGAGATGATGGTGAAGTGTCAGCCGGTGAGCTCCTGAAGACAAATAACATCATACTAGAAATGAGAGGACTGACAACTGTATCACTTGAAAATAATCGAGAGTCAAGCAGGACTCCATTAGTACCCTTCATTATGGTATCTTGCCTTAAAAAAAATAAAAAAATAAATAAAATCGAAAATGTTCTTTCCAAATACTGTAACCTGAAGAAAACAAGCAATTTTTACATGTATGCTGTGACACAGGTGTAGGCTGATGCAGTGTATTTGCATGCGACGTGATTCTGTGAATATAAGCATATGAAGCAGCATGTATGGGTTCATATGTCTGTGTTCATTAAAGGTTTGGCATGTTCTCTTCTCAGGTGTTCGGTCATCTCTGATCTTAGTAAGGGCTGGATCCAGACTGAAGCTTGTGTAATTCCTAGTTACCTCGGGATTCCCATCCCTTGGCAGAAACAGAGAAGCAAATAGAGAAAAATTAGCATATAGCAGCTGTTCAAACCAAGCGAAGAATGATAATGTGCATTTGATCAGATATAACTGCAGTACAAGATTATGAGATGCATTATTTGAATGCTTGGCCAAAGAGATGTGTCTTTAATCTAGATTTAAACAGAGAGAGTGTGTCTGAACCCCGAACGTTATCAGGAAGGCTATTCCAGAGTTTGGGAGCCAAATGCCAAAAAGCTCTACCTCCTTTAGTGGACTTTGCTATCCTAGGTACTACCAAAAGTCCAGAGTTTTGCGACCTTAGGGAGCATGATGGATTGTAGCGTGGTAGAAGACTAGTTAGATACGCAGGAGCTAACCCATTTAGGGCCTTATAAGCAGGCGTGGCTTATCTGTAAGGGCAGGTGGGCAGAGCCCCACCAAAATATTCACCCAAAACATAGAGCTCTATATAAACTGAATAATTAATAAACTGTAAATGTGTTCAGCATTCTGCAACAATTTTTTTTCAGATTTTCTTGAGTCATAAAGTGCACAGGATATATTAAAATTCATCGCAACCTTCGGCAGGCACATAAAATGATAGTGGGGCAGTCATGCCAGTGTCCTCCTGAACTCAACAGTGCCCCACAAATTTTACAATATAAATCTGTGGTGAAAAGTGGAACTGCAGCACGCTCTAATTGAGAGCCATTTGGGCAGTTTTGAGGCTGCCCCGCTTATTTTCACATTACCTTCTCTCGCTCCAGACCAAGACGATATCAGCTTCAGCTGTATGTGTCTGCATCAGGTCAGTAAGTAGCTGGCATGTCTGTTTATGGTATCTGTTCAGTACATACAAGTGCCATTCCCGAGAACATGCTGATCATATAATACTACATGAAAATCAAGAGAGTAATGTAAAGACTTCTTGCTCCCATGTAACCCATCAATATTCAAGCCATCTTCATAACTGTCCATTAAAAAATGTCCAAGGAAATAAAAACATATATCTGGCAGATCCAAACAACCTCTAAATCCATCAAAAGATCCTCTTTAAAGCAGGAAAAAACAGATGTTGACAGCACGGTCAATTGTCATTCAGCAGCCGACCCCTGTAGAGCAGATATATCAATTAAAAAAATTTATCAAAAAGGCGCCGTGCACATTCAGATCACCATCTATTTTCATTAGGCTGCAGGCGCAGAAGGCTCGAGAACATCTGAAGATGAATGGATGTATTCAAATGCATCAAAACGGATTAGGCTCCCCTGAGACCTCAATCAATGGACACAAATCAATAATCAATAGGCCACTCACACCAATATACTAACTGCTGACATCAAGATCTTCCCATTAAAATAAAAAGCAGGAGGCGGTGGGCTTCAGGACTGGCATATTTCTCCAATTGACCGCTTAGAAATAAGAAGTCGATTAGAAAAACTTGAGCGTAGAGGCCTTAAGTGGTGCTCACTTCTGCATTTTAATATGGGAGATGATGGTGAAGTGTCAGCCGGTGAGCTCCTGAAGACAAATAACATCATACTAGAAATGAGAGGACTGACAACTGTATCACTTGAAAATAATCGAGAGTCAAGCAGGACTCCATTAGTACCCTTCATTATGGTATCTTGCCTTAAAAAAAATAAAAAAATAAATAAAATCGAAAATGTTCTTTCCAAATACTGTAACCTGAAGAAAACAAGCAATTTTTACATGTATGCTGTGACACAGGTGTAGGCTGATGCAGTGTATTTGCATGCGACGTGATTCTGTGAATATAAGCATATGAAGCAGCATGTATGGGTTCATATGTCTGTGTTCATTAAAGGTTTGGCATGTTCTCTTCTCAGGTGTTCGGTCATCTCTGATCTTAGTAAGGGCTGGATCCAGACTGAAGCTTGTGTAATTCCTAGTTACCTCGGGATTCCCATCCCTTGGCAGAAACAGAGAAGCAAATAGAGAAAAATTAGCATATAGCAGCTGTTCAAACCAAGCGAAGAATGATAATGTGCATTTGATCAGATATAACTGCAGTACAAGATTATGAGATGCATTATTTGAATGCTTGGCCAAAGAGATGTGTCTTTAATCTAGATTTAAACAGAGAGAGTGTGTCTGAACCCCGAACGTTATCAGGAAGGCTATTCCAGAGTTTGGGAGCCAAATGCCAAAAAGCTCTACCTCCTTTAGTGGACTTTGCTATCCTAGGTACTACCAAAAGTCCAGAGTTTTGCGACCTTAGGGAGCATGATGGATTGTAGCGTGGTAGAAGACTAGTTAGATACGCAGGAGCTAACCCATTTAGGGCCTTATAAGCAGGCGTGGCTTATCTGTAAGGGCAGGTGGGCAGAGCCCCACCAAAATATTCACCCAAAACATAGAGCTCTATATAAACTGAATAATTAATAAACTGTAAATGTGTTCAGCATTCTGCAACAATTTTTTTTCAGATTTTCTTGAGTCATAAAGTGCACAGGATATATTAAAATTCATCGCAACCTTCGGCAGGCACATAAAATGATAGTGGGGCAGTCATGCCAGTGTCCTCCTGAACTCAACAGTGCCCCACAAATTTTACAATATAAATCTGTGGTGAAAAGTGGAACTGCAGCACGCTCTAATTGAGAGCCATTTGGGCAGTTTTGAGGCTGCCCCGCTTATTTTCACATTACCTTCTCTCGCTCCAGACCAAGACGATATCAGCTTCAGCTGTATGTGTCTGCATCAGGTCAGTAAGTAGCTGGCATGTCTGTTTTTCCCATGTGGAGTAGTGTTTTAAATAAATGAAAGTGTTATTCCTGAAGTTTACATGTGCTCACGTAAAAAAGCCTTTATATAGTTCTGTTGTGTTTGTTTTATGTTCGTTTTAAGATGAGACGTGATATTCGTTTCCTCACTTAAATTCCACTACAACTTGTAACATTCTAAATCAGCATTCAGAGACCATATTAAATTCTGCCATTAATTACTCACCCTCGTGTTGTTTGAAACCCGTAATTCATCTTCAGAACACAATTTAAGATATTTTTGATATGAAATATGATATTGAAATCTGAGGGCTCTCTGACCCTCCCATAGACAGCAAGGTAAAACTACCATGTTCAAGGTCCAGAAAAGTACCAAGATGATCGACAAAGTAGTCCGTGTGACATCAGTGGTTCAACTGTAAAGTTACGAAGCTATGAGAATACTTTTTTGCGCAAATAAAACAAAAATAACAACTTTATTCCACATTTTCGTCTCTACTGCATCACTTGTGGACGCGCGTTCACGACAGTATCATGACGCGAGCGTGTGGTCGTAGCTTCGTAACTTTACAATTGAACCATTGTTGAACCAATAATTCTATAGCATTCTGTGTGTGTGTACTTCAAGCCTGTCAATCAACGTTAGCGTGCCGCCCACAGGCTGAACAATGCAAGGACATTAGATCTCTACCAAAAGCGTGTGTGCATGTGTTAGACAGTAAAGACTATAAGCTTTCTTGAGTTTATTATAAACTAGCACTACGACCCAGAATCTGCCCCACCTAAATTTACAGTCAGGAGCCGCTACTGCTTATAAGTAAGTAGTGATATTTTGTAACTGATACGGAACTTAATAGCTAGCCAGTGTAGAGTTTGTAAAATTGGGGTAATATGATCATATTTTCCTGGCCTGCTAAGGACTCTAGTACAGTATGTAATGCATTACAATAGTCCAGTCTAGAGGTCATGAATGCATGAACTAGATGCATGAACTAGCTTTTCTGCATCAGAATCAGGTAACATGCTTCGTAGCTTGGTAATGTTTCTAAGAGGAAGAATGCTGTTTTTGTAACATGTGAAAAATAATTTTAAAAAGACAAGTTACGGTCTAATATAACACCCAGATTTTTGATTGTCGAGGAAGTAACTACATCCATCTAGTTGCAAATTGCAATCTAAGAGATTCTGTGTACTGTTTTAATACAATATATTATTATTTATTATTTAGCTTTTATTATTTTTTATTTCAGTTTTAGTTTTAGTTATTTTTTAGTAGATTGTTTTTGTTGTTATTTTTAGTACATATATATATATATATATATATATATATTATTTCAGTTAACATTTATTTTATGTAATGAAACAAAAATAGGGTTTTAATTTTAGCTTCAGTTTTAGTTTTCAATGTAGTTTCTGATTTAAAAAATAATTTTTACATTGTATACAACCTTGTTGGCATAAGCTCTTTTCACTAACTCTGTCCACCATTTCTCAGATATTTCACCTTTAGTACAAATAGCATATTACTTCAATGTACACTTTGTGCAAACTGTATCTCTCACACTCAGCATAAAGCGAATCTACCTGAGTGTAAATCACCGCTCCCATAGCTGATGGACTATTTGAAACCCTTCAGAACTTGACTTTGAAAATCACCCTGTCAAAATGGAAAAGTCACTCGTTGCATACAGTAGCATGAGGTAATGCACCAGCTGCATGCACACGGACAGGCGTATTTCCACATACAGTACAGCTGTGTTATACTGTCAGGCTGGAGAGGTTTAGCCAGAGGCCCGGGTCACAGGAACAGACTCCATTCTCTCCGGAGGCTGGATTTCGGCGGCTTTGGGAACTCAACTCGCCTGCCACGAACCGGTGGGACACATCAGAGACTCCTGGTATGAATCCCCTCTCTTCCACGATCATTTGGGAGTATGATTTATACTTTTTGAAGTGAAAGGGTCTTGAATTCCTCTGTAAAGGAATTAAGAGGCATCCCATGAGCCCGGCATTCTAATGAGAGCACGCCGATGATAGCGGCCACTTTTAATAGACAGAAATTAGTATTCAGCATGCTTCAAACTCCAATGTGAAGAAAGCTTTCAGGTGCAGAAGAAAGAGGATGGGATGAAAGCCAGAGTTAAAAAGTGCAGCCTACTTCACTCGTGTTGTGTTTCTGCCCACTTATCAAGGAAAGGGAACGCTTTCTAGAGCGGCCCGAGAGACACGGGAGAGAATTAACGATGCACGGTAAATACTCACCCAAGGCAAAGCACAGTGAAGGTTTATAGTCTTGAGGCAATTAGACTCTATGAGACAATAGAGATCCCAGAGACATGCAATGAGAAAACAGGCCACACTGGCTATTTGTATTCTCTCAGACACTGACATGCTCGTCGGTAATCTGAGACTATTTTTCGCTAAAAAAAAAAAAAAAACTGTAAACAAAAACAAATGAAGAGTTTGGTTCCAAAAAGCTATAAATCCATTTTGATTAATTTGAGTAAAACTTTGTTTTCTTTACCAAGAAAGTGGCAAGATGAAAACCACTATTTTCTGTTTCAAACTTTCACATAGCATCTTTAGGTTATAATAACATTAAAAATTTAAATCCAGATTTTGATTTTCAAAGATTTATTATAAAATGTTTTTTGTTTTTTTTTGTTTTTTCCCAAAATGCAATAAATCCATGGCACTTTTTTTTTTTTTTTTTAAAAATGAAATAAATCCACTGAATCAATATAAAAGTTATTTTTCATATTGAAACTGTTGAAAATACACAACATGGTTAATCCACACATGACAGCTTCTGAACTTGGTCAATATAATCTTATATGCAGGCACTGGACTAAAAATACATTCAATCAGTCATCGCTCCCAAAATGAATTCAGCGGGTCATCTTGTTAATGCAATAAATTAATTACAACAATAAAATAAAATTTCATCATGAACAACAATATCACATTAGGCCAAAATGACATTCCCCTTACATTCAACTTCCAAAAGTGCATTCATCTTTGCCATGTTACATTCATTTAGTTGACTAGTGCTATACGCTATATTAACAAAAACATAAATGGCATTATGCCACTCCATCTGAAAGCACGTGATGGAGATTTACTATTCATCACAGAACACTTTACTGACGAGATGCGATCACATGTGATTTATCGTGCAGCCCTAAGTTTGTTTGTTGATCACAAAGTACAAAATAGATTAGGAAAACTAGGATGTCGGGTGTAGGCTATTCAAAGCGCCGCCTTTACTGTCTAGAGTGCGTGGAATGGTGCGCTGTGATTGGTTGTTACTGTTTACAGTGCGTGGAATGGTACGATGTGATTGGTTGAGCGGATATATCGCATTTTGCAGAAAAGGGAGACTGGCGTTTGTCGCGGTTTGGAAAAAAAGGGAGAAAACATGACAGAATAACTCAGCGGATATCGCATTTTGCGTAAAATTACAAATTTACTTTTCAATACCGACCAGATACAATACTGATTTTGGCGGAAACTCACATTTTTTTTAAAATGGCGTTTATCGCGTTTTGGAACCAAACTCTTCAAATATTTCAGATTGCATGCATTTTTTTTGCATGGGTGTTTAATCAAATGTTAGTAAAGTTACTGCAAAAAAAAAGGCGTTTATCGCGTTTTGGAACCAAACTCTTCAAATATTTCAGATTGCATGCATTTTTTTTGCATGGGTGTTTAATCAAATGTTAGTAAAGTTACTGCAATTCAAAACATAACTTTTTTTAAACAAACTTAATTCAAAGGGAAAACTAATTTTTTTGCCATGTAACTGTTTGAACAAAGAGTCAGATGTTCTTTCATTGAAGCTCAAGATGCTTTTTGTGTCATCTTCATGAAGATTCAGTGCTACTGTCATTAAAGCAAAAGAGACACATCACAAATACTAAGACATATTTGCATTCATGCTGCTGTTTTTACTCAAAGTGTTAGGCTTAAAGATGTTTTCTGTAAAGCTGCTTTGTAACGGTATACATTGTGAAAAATGCCATTCAAATAAACTTGACATAGTTTGTCTTATGCCAATCATTGTAAAAAGTTTCAATAAAATCAATTAATTTAATGTTTTTCAGTCTATAGGCACAGACATCCTCTCACCCTTGGCAGATTAAATATGGTAAATGTTACATGGCAGATTAAACCTTGTTGTCCAAGAGGTTTGAGTCAATTCCCAGCGGAGCTGTTAGACTTCGCCGTCCTACACATATCAGAAAAACATGCCACATCGGTGAAACTTTCCAGCAGGTCAAATCGGTTAACCTTTCACACCCAACCATTCAAAGCACCCTTCATCTGAAGAGTTAACTAAAGCCTACTCAGTCCATATATTGATCTTTGACAGCAAATCTCTTCGATGGACGTTTCCACGCACCAAGGGGACATGAAAACCTTTAATAAGCATCTTGATGGTGTCTGAGACGAGAGGTTTTTGTGATATGAGAGGCATAAATACGATAGGCTTTCACCTTGCCACTTACCTCAATGATAATTTACAAGAGCGGTCCGTCTGAATACATAAAACACTGCAACTCTTTAGTGCGACGGACTCAAATCAATATAAAACAAACCTCACAGTAACTGACACTTCATGTTTCAATATTTCCACAAAGTCCTTGAAATAATAGAGCGGACATGCAGTTTGGCATTGAAGGGTGAACGTCTGGATGTGTTACAATAGCGTATTTTATTACCCAGTTGAGTGAAACTGAAAAAATAATGTGGAGCCATTTGTTAATAAGGTATTGATTATTTCAGATAAATGAAAGCTAAAAACAGAATGAATTGCGGTTGGTCCATTTTATGTCAGCCAGATGTTTTGTTCCTGTCTATGTGTGTGTTTCCTGACCACACTAAGCAGCAATGTGGACCAGACTTTAGTCGAAAGCTTGGCTACACCAGACTAGCATTAATCTTATAAAACCTACTGATTTATATTTGATATGCAAAGGCCTCTAAATGATCAACATGATCACAATTTTGCTGTTAAACCTGTTTCACACTCAATCTCCTCATGTCTTCTGTCTCTGATTGATAGTTTTGAGTTGCAGTCAAAGCTCTGTTAGTGTAATTGTACAAACGTCCAGCTTCAGCTCGTGTGTTTCTGCTGTCAAATCTTGACTGATTTTGATCAAGTAAGCATCAGAATAACTGCAGTAATATCTCCAGATGAACACTTACTGGACTGAAGCAGCTCAGCTTTACTTGATTCTCCATCAATCATGTTTTAGAGTCTCAAATCTGATCCTCAGGATCTTTTGAGGAGCTTTTGTTTCCAGAAGCTTTACTTTCACTGTTCCTCAGCGGAGGAATGATCTTCACAAGCCTCCAGAACATCTCACATCTTCTGAGGAGCCTTTATTTCTTCAGCTCTCAATCACTGAATTATATGTTTGGATCATTTCAATCTCATTTTACTGAGACAGATTACTAGAGATATAGAGCGACCACTGATATTTAGATCATTTTATGTCAGTATCTGCTCTGCTGTCATAAAGATCTCACTTATTTACATCACAAGCATCAGAATTTCATCATATACTGTAAATATCAGCATCTGCAGCAAATTCATATTTTTGCTCAGTTTGAGTCTCTGAATATACCTGAGCTGTTCATATTCTCACTGTATCAGACTATATGAGCCACAAAAGCCTGATGGGTCATGCCTGATGTATGATGTATGTGTGAACATCTGTGTGTATCACATGTTGATTTAATGAAAAGCACAGTAATCAGCCAGAAAGACTTTAGATTGACACACAGATTAACAAATTAACTCTAAATTAACAACACGCTGCAGAGTTTAAACATTTCAGACTTGTATAGCAAAGGTCTGCAATTTCTGGAATAATCCATTCCTCAAACTAGCGTAACATCAGGACTGATATCAAGAAATATTTCAATTAGTGCTTCACGTGGGCCGTGTGTCAAATGGTGTTAAGTGACGGCGTGTTCTCCGCGGAGCTGTCAGTCTCCCACGCAGAAGGCCGTGCATCTCACAGTCAAGGTATAGTGACAACTGTTAAATCGGACGTGGACTAGCACTACTGCGCTTAATGAGATTAGCAAAGCCTTCAGAGCTAATTAGCGCTTCGTTACAGCTTCTCATTAGCGCTGTGCGGGACCGCAGCACTGTGACATCATCAACAGCACACAAAACCACGTCATCTGAATTACAAGATATTTTCTTGTTTCAACAATATCCTTAAACTGTATTTGTATTGTTAAAGTGCCATGTACTGAACATGTGAAATATTTGCATTGTTTTAATGCTGAACTGGACAATAAAAAAAATATGTTCTTTGAATAATATTTGAAATATACCAAGTCTTTTTCCATTAATTTTAGACCTTGTGTTTCTTTGAGCAAATGTATTTGTGGTGTTTGTTTGTGTCCTTTTCTAATATTATATTTCTTCATTTTTATTGTATTTTACTGTATTCTGTTTTTAATTTAATGTTATTTATTTCTTGAAATTGTGCAGCACTTTGGTACACTTTGTGGATTTTAAAGTGCTTTATAAATAATTGATTTGTTTTGATAAAGAACTATCTCTACAAACAAAACAAACATGAATGGATAAATAAATAAACAATTAATCAAATAAATAAATAGCACAAAATGTAATCATGAATTAATTTTTGTAATGTAATATTTGTGTAATGTACTCCTTTATTTACTTACTAAAATAATCTACAGGCCTACAAACAGATAAACATATACTGTACACACATGCATAAATGCATTATATAAAACAATAAATAAATAAGACAATTGTATAAAAGTCCCTCATTTACTTCAATTACCTCAAAATGTAGTCTTAAATTTATTTTTGTATTTTATTGTTTAGGTACTCCTTTATCTATCTATCTATCTATCTATCTATCTATCTAGCTATCTATCTATCTATCTATCTATCTATCTATCTGTCTGTCTGTCTTTCTGTCTGTCTGTCTGTCTATCTGTCTCTCTGTCTGTCTGTCTGTCTGTCTGTCTGTCTGTCTGTCTGTCTATCTATCTATCTA
>NW_015557150.1:730300-738512 GCF_001515605.1 Sinocyclocheilus anshuiensis
ATCTATCTATCTATCTATCTATCTATCTATCTATCTATCTCTCTGTCTGTCTATCTATCTATCTTTCTGTCTGTCTATCTCTCTGTCTGTTTGTCTGTCTGTCTGTCTGTCTGTCTGTCTATCTCTCTGTCTGTTTGTCTGTCTGTCTATCTATCATCTCTCTCTATCTGTCTATCTATCTATCTATCTATCTGTCTGTCTGTCTGTCTGTCTGTCTGTCATCTATCTATATCTATTGCGTTCATTTACTTTCCAATTTATTTCTGTACGTCTCACCCTATAGCAGAATGAGTGGGGGGTTGATTTCAGACAGTGTATTCATTTGTTTTAGCAGGTCTGGTCCTCAATATGTGTTACTGCAATGAAGCAGCATGTTGAGAAAAAAATCCAGGATTTTAATTGTACTGAACATATGGGCATAACATGCTAAGCATAATGTTGAATGTTCACAAAAAACTGCAGCTGCTATAAATATCACACATTTGCAAACATACAAATGTTGTGTACAAAACGTGCCAAGATAGAGACAAATGGAATGAAACGCAAGAAACACAACATCCTTTTCTGCAGGTGTCAGTTTGTGAGATTACGAACACAGAGAGGTCAGGAGAGCAGGTACAGATGTGCCTCCATCAGCTGGATGAGAGTGTCCAGTGAGGAGCCCTCTGTCCGCTGGCGCCGTTCATCTGGAGGGCCTCGGGATGTTCTCTCCTGCATCTGCTCTGAAGGCTGTCCCTGATGTCCCTACAGCACCAGCGGACCCCGGCCCAGACACACACCCACCTCACGTACCGCACACTTCACACATCTGCAGCATTTATGGAGTTATGATCAGATTACAACTGTCTGTGTTTCGTATTTGGGACAGAAGAAACTATTGCAGCTCCACCACTGACCAACAGCGCTGGGCAATATGACCAAAACCTCAACAGTGTTGTTATTGGTAACTAAAACTATTAAAACTGTTTTTGTTAATTAAAATAAAGCTGAAATAAAATAGAAATATTAGATGAAAAGTGTCAACTTAAACAAACATTAGAAATGTTGCCTTGTCAAACACCTGAAATTGAAGTACTAAAATTACTAAAACTGAAATTAAAATAAATTAAAGCCGTGTAAAAATATTTAACATAAATGTAAAAAAATAAAATGACGAAAGCACATAATATTAATGTTAATTTTTACAATTTAATTATAACATTTAAGTTAATTCAAGTACTATAATAATATTATACTATAATATAGTGTTATTATTTAAGTTCATATTTAACACTAAATAACACTGAAAAGTTTTATATTATTTGAACAGCATATAGATTTTTTTGTTGCCACAAAATGATGATAATAATAATAATAATTAAAGGTTTATATATTATATGCCAATATATGGTATATTTTAAGAAATAATATGTGTAATAATATTTTTGGACCTTCAAGAGTCAAAGATTAGTATTAGTAAGTATAGACATGTGAATATATCTACGTATTTAAAAAAAAATCTGATTTGCACTATTTGGCCAAATATTTTATGATTCTACATTGTAATAAATAAATAATAATAATAATAATAATAATAACAATAATCAATAATCAATAAATAAATAAATTCACAAAAAAATGAGTATTTAAAAAATATACATTAATAATAATAATAAAAATAATATTTTATAGTACAACTGTAAAATTACAATATTAATATTTAGAGCTGTCCTAAATGCTTCATTAAACATTTTAAAACATTGAGTTTTGATTTTAGTGAGCAGCTGCAAAAATCATCTTCTCTTTTGTTGCCAACAGAAGCTTTATAAGCGCTTGTCAGCATTTTAACTGCATTTATTATAAATCAAGCTGCTCTGAGACACTGGAACATGAACTGCTTGTGTGTAAATGAACACAGTGCTGCGCTTCACTCTCAAACACTCAGAGCATTTATTTATATTATTAAAAAGCAGCTTTTGCAATTCAGTATTCGCACTAAACCATATTGTGATTTCAGGTTTGATTTTAATTAATCGTGCAGCTCTATGTTATAACATATTCTCTACTGGTTGACACATTACATAGTGCCATACACCCCAGGCCTGCTAACCACCAACAAAACACTGACTTGTATGGTCTCTAAAAGCCCCTTCGGAGAATTATTACTACTGGATTCAGCGTTCTCTTGGTCAGTGAGAGTGATTGACAGGTCTGGTCTGCGCTGCAGTCTGCTCTGATCACAGATGACCTTGAGCGTGAGGATGTGTGGGGTCAGACATCGGCCGGCTCTCAATGCAGCACTGCAGCAGATGGGCCACACACACCCTCGGACAGATGCGGGCGATGCCTGAGGGAATACAGCAGCTTAAGACAGCACTTCTGCACAAACTCACACACTGCAGCACATCTGCACTTCAGCAGACCCTTCAGAGCATCAGCAAACACTGACCACTTATGAATCCTCACAGGAGTATTTCTGAAAAGACTGAACAACCACAGATTCAGGCTTCTCTCAGCTTGTAAAAAAAAAATGTATTTGTCTTCTCACCAAGGCTATATTTATTTAATCAACAATACATTAAAAACAGCAATATTGTGAAATATTATTACAATTTTAAATATCTGTTTTCTATGTGAATATCTGTTAAACTGTAATTTATTTCTGCGATCAAAGCTGAATTTTCAGCATCATTACTCCAGTCTTCAGTGTCACATGATCTTCAGAAATCATTCTAATATGCTGATTTGCTGCTCAAGAAGCATTTCTGATTATTATCAATGTTGAAAACAGTTGTGCTGCACAATATTTTTGTGGAAACTGGGATGCCTTTTTTTTTTTTAGGATTCACAGATGAATAGAAAGTTCAAAAGAACAGCATTTAATTGAAATAGAAATCTACTGTAACATTTATAAATGTTGTCACTTTTGATCAATTTAATGCATCCTTGCTGAAAAATTATTATTAAATCTTACTTAATACAAACTTTTGAATTGTAGTAAGTAAAAAAAAGAAAGAAATTAATACTTTTATTCAGCAAGGACACATTCAGTTGATCAACAGTGACAGTAAAGACCTTTATAATGTGAAAAAAAAATCAAAATCAAAAATTAGATGAGTATTGATGCTGAATATTCAACTTTAATCACATGAATAAATTACAATTTACAATGTTTTCACATATAAAACAGCTATTTTAAATTGTAATAATAGTTCACTCTTTTTACTGTATTGCTGATCAAATAAATGCAGCCTTGGTGAGCAGAAGAGACTTTGTTCAAAAACATCTAAAATCCTGATTATTCCACATTTTTGACCACCAGTGTATATCTATTCAATAACAGTTTTTATTCAAGTACTGCTGGCATCCCATCTGATGGAAAAACAGCATTAAATCTCACAGAATAGTGAGATTTGTTACCGCCACAGTGAAACCTGATCGCACATCAAGCGTGCAACAAAACTGCATTGCTGTTTGCTTGTTTAGGATGCCAGAACATTTTACCTACTGCTAGTCTTCTGCAAACACCCTGGAACAGAGCAATAATCAACAGGAGTCGAATTGTATCAAACTGCATTGGAGTGACGTCTGTATCTAGAGAAATCAGCTGAAATTGAATCTTTATTGTGTTCGAGTGTCCCGGGACTGGAGGAGTCGTGTTAAGTTTGAAAAGGGATGATGGTATTGTATAAACAATTCATTAGAAGCACACATTAAGTATTCATCTGTATTAAAGGTGCAGTGTGCCTAGAGAGACGCGGAGCCAATATGAAACCGTTTCCATTAAGTACCATCTAATTAATGCCATGCATTACTGAAAGCAAGATTTTTTCGTTCAACTTGCAGGAGTCACCGTTGTGTTTTTGCCCTGACCTTCAAGAAACCTTCAAGCTGCTGCTTTACATGCCTTTGACCAGTACTGACTTGAGTAAAGCTCACGCACAAGAGATTTGACTCACAATCTATTCCGTTAGAGGATACCATACTCTAATAAACATACTGCAAAACATGCACACAAATGTTGGGGGGGGAGTCTATTTCAATCCTAGGTATTTTTCTGTATTACATAAAAAAATAATAATAATAATAACAATAATAATAATAATAATAATAATAAAACACACACAGCTTTAATGCATTTATCAAAATAACAAAAGTAGTCAAAAGTTTCAGATTTAATGACAAAAAGAAGCATTCAAAATGTATCATATAACTTAAAATCTGCAAAGTAATGGAAAAATATGTAAAAAAAAAACTCTTTAAATAAACACAAATTTATATATATATATTTTTCTCCAACAAATCTGTGGTTGTTTGGATGCAGTAAAAGCACAAAACATCAGGCTCATGTTTGCATTTTCTTCTGTCACCGACCATAATTCTGACCTTAAAATCAGGATTGGGCATCAAATAATGTCTTGCATGTGAAAATGGGCTGAGAATTAAACAAGTAGCTGTAATCTAAGACAGGAATCATGTTTTTTTGCTGATTAATGGAAAATACAAGACTTCTTAAACACACAAATGAATGTAAAAAGCAAAACTGCTATGAAATGCATCATATTTAGTGAGAAAGTGTGACAAGCTCATGCAAAACAGACACTATTTTTGGACTCAGCACCTCAAAATTAGTAAGAAACCAGTATTGGGTTTCATTCAGCAAATATGATGCATGGCAGTGTTATATTTTATTAGGTTTTGGAACACATCCCACATCATGCCATGCACATCTGCGGAAGTCAACTGCACATTTGCGGCGGCAACTTATTTTAGACATGACAAACATTTATGAGTCATTTATGTCACCATAATGTTCCAAATTCCTGGTTAAGTTCCTACACTCCTGCTTTAATTAATTAAGTTGGTATTAACAATGGAAATCAGAAGAGCTCTGTGTAGATGACTTTCCTCCAGCGCTCGTGTGTGAGCTAATCTCTCTCGCTCACTCTATTGTTTACATGCCTTTTGAGAGGTAAAACCCACTTCTTAAACAGGATCTAACCATTAGGATATAATCCTGCCGTTTTGAGACTAGTAGCAAGTTTGTGGCTACATTACTGGCCAGCGGAGAGTTAGTGAGCACTGGATTATTCCCGATTCCAGAACAAAGGCGGCGGCTGAGGGCAGAGAAATGAAGGAGGGGATTGAGGCTGATAACAGCCAAAGGCCTGCCCTCTTCAATAGTTCTGATTAAAAAGGTTATTCCAGCCTCCCTCATCTCAGCTAACTGGATTATTTGTAGGGATTTAGGGAAACGAATTTAGGCAAGCGGCTTCCCAAACTCCTCGCCTACTTCTTCAAATGAAGATTACTAAATTGAGAGGCTGGAGTTCAAGACACAGCAGTGGTTACTTGAGCACATTCTTATGAGTGTTTACAATCAGGACATTAATGCTTTAAATTATCAGTACAGTCAGATTTTTACCCATTACCCTGATTTCACTTTGCATGTAAATGCCTTTTCAGCATTTCGTCTGCTGTTGGTTGGTTGTTTAATCAAAGCATGTGTGTGTCTGGTTTTGATGTCATGATGTCCAGGCAGTTCATTTGTGTTCTTAGATTATAATGTTAAAATCCTAAAGACTCATTCACTGAAATGACTTTTTTGGTTTATTCAAACACCGAAACTGAAATTAAAGTTACATTACTTGAAATAAAATATAGAAGAAAAAAACAATGAGGCAAAATTTATCATTTAGTTTAACTTTATGCACTAAAATAACTAAAACTGAAATAGAAAATAAAAAAGACGAATTTAAAAAAAAGAATACAAATGTAAAAATACAACAAAATGACTATAACTTTAAATAAAATGAAACAGAAAACTCATTTAAAATATATAAAAGAAAAACTTTTGCAACTCGAAATAAACTTTAACTGAAATAATTAATATTTAAAATAAAAAAATATTTCAGATAGTTGCCAAGCCAACATTTCCCATTTTCATTTAGTTTAATTTGAATACTAAAACTGAAATAAAAATGTATGAAATATTTTTATGAAAATAAAAATGACAACAATAAAATTACAAAAACTACTAAAATTAAAGTGAAAATATAAAAATAAATAATTCAAAATATGAATAAAAACTAATGCTCAATCATGCAAAAAACGCAGAATATTGTGACTTTCACATTATTCTCTAAATGTATAATGTCAACAAAAATATAGCACTTATATTGCTAATACTTGAATACACCTGTCACACTCGCTGGTGGGAGATCAAGCGCACAACGCAGGAGATGAATAACATGTGCGTGCCCGAGGGTGGAGCCGGTCCCCACATTTTTAAAAATTACTGACTATCCCGCCTTATGACACACATCTTTGTCCTCAGCTCGCATTGAGGATTTATTTCCTCAGCCATGCATTTAAACCGGTCTAAATCTTAAATAATAAAGCCAGCAATTGATTGAGTCACTCTCCAATCCCAGCATGCAACAATCAGGCATATGGGCCGTGAGTGAGAAATGATTGACAGGGTGCCACAGTGTTCCCATTTATTTCTTCTCTGGAGCTGTTTTCTGTCAGAGAGCGTATTGATTTTTCCATAAAGTAAGAAACAAGCGCGGTTGAGGGGCCGTGCCAGGTCAGCACAAATTAAAGCTGTCCGGTCTACGTAGCATCTCAAGGCTTGGACTGGACAGAGCAAAGCTAGGGCTGGGTCTGCCTCCTCCGGGAGCAGCGCTTGTAGGCTCACCACCTGATCCCTGAAGGGAGTAGTTGGAACCTTGGGCACATAGCCTCCCCCTAAGGAACCTGATGACCAGATCATGCTCCCTACCGACTTCCCTTCCACGGGGTCATGGTTAGCAGCAATCGCAGCGACATAGACTTTAAGGGTGGAGGGAGACAGCCTTCGCTCCAACCCTTGCGGCAAAAAGGAAAGCACGACCCTGATCGGGCATCTACGGGGGTCTTCTCGGTGAGAAGAACACCACTCGACGAACAGGTTCCACTTCAAAGCGTAAGCGTGTCTCGTAGACGGTGCTCTCGCCGAAGTCATGGTATCAACTACCTCTTGGGGTAGGTCACCTAGAACCTCCGCGTCCCGTCCAGGGACCAGACATGAAGTTTCCAGAGGTCTGCTCCCGGGAGAGTAGCTCGTGACAGCTCGTCGGCCATATGGTTGAGCAGACCCAGAATGTGAATGGCACGAAGTGACCTCAGAACCTTCCGACTCTAAAGAAGGAGGTGGCGGGCGAGTTGCGACATGCGACAGGAGCGCAGACCACCTTGTCGGTTGATGTACGCAGCAGTCGCCGTGTTATCTGTTCGGACCAGCACGTGCTTGCCTCATAAGCACCCTTTGAGACGGTGAAAGCACCAATTCCCTGTGTGCACACAACTGATGCTGAAACTGAGCTAGTATGAGCCAGTCGTTGAGGTAGTTGGGAATGCGAATATCGGCATCCCTCATATCAACCATACACAGCCAGAGATGGCGCTCCTGGACCACGAGTGTGGACATCGCACGACCCAGAGAACTCGCGGTGACTTTCGTTGCTCGCGAGGTCAGTAGCGGTTCGGAGCTCTTTCAGAACTTCCGGATCAACCAGCGGAAACTACCGCCATACCCGCAGTGGGGCAGCATGGAGGAATGCAGGGACTCAACTCCGGCAGCTTGTGAGCGGACCGAAGGGGGGTCTGAGTGTGCGGTGCAACACTAAGGAGGAACCAGCAGGCCGTCCATGACCTGGTGAGCTCCTCATGCACCTTCGGGAAGTAAGGCACTGAGGTGGGACGCTGAGCCACCCCGAGAAACCAATCGTCCAACCTCGAGGGCCTGGGACACGGTGGAGGTTTCCACTCGAGCCCTACCCTCTCAGCGGCCCGGGAAAGCATAGCCGACATCTCCGGATCCGATTCAGGCCTTGCCACCGTCCCAGAGGGTGGCAGCGCAGCCGAATCTTCCCCTCCAGAGAGCTCTCCCTCCGATGCAGTGATCGACATCCGGTCGTCGGGAGGAGCACCGAAGGATACCGCTGGTACGCTCTTTGAAGAGGGCCTAGCACGTTCCTTTGGTGGCTCAACTGGTGTCGAAGCGCTAGAGGAGCGATGGTCCCCCAAGGGTTGGTTCCCTGAGGGGTTTGACACCACTGTAACCCTCAGACCGCCCGTGCAACTGCCCGAAGTAGTCCACGCCTGGCTGCCGCCAGGACGAACAATAGATCGCGGCAGAGGCAACGGAGCTCCGCCCCCCTGGAGGAAACGGAGCCTGGCCCGCAGCTCC
>NW_015557150.1:738555-742620 GCF_001515605.1 Sinocyclocheilus anshuiensis
GGAAAGCATAGCCGACATCTCTGGATCCGATTCAGGCCTTGCCACCGTCCCGGAGGGCGGCAGCGCAGCCGAATCTTCCTCTCCAGAGAGCTCTCCCTCCGATGCAGTGATCAACATCCGGTCTTCAGGAGGAGCACTGGAGGATACCGCTGGTAGGCTCTTTGAAGAGGGCCCAGTGCATTCCTTTGGCAGCTCGACTGGTTGCGAAGCGCAAGAGGAGCGATTGTCCCCCGAGGGTTGGTTCCCTGAGGTGTTTGCTACCACTGTAATCCTCAGACCGCCCGTGATACTGCCCGAAGTAGTCCTCACCTGACTGCTGCCAGTACGAACACTAGATCGCGGCAGAGGCAACGGAGCTCCGCCCCCCTGGAGGAAACGGAGCCTGGCCCGCAGCTCCGAGATGGTCATCTTCCCGCAATGGGAACATGACTCATCTGCAAACGCCACCTCAGCGTGTTTAATGCCCAGACGCGTGAGGCAGCGATCGTGACCATCACCCGGCGCCAGGTAACGACCGCATTCAGAAATGCATGGGTGAAATAGCATCTTTAAAAAGACGATCCGTTGTCTTTACAAAGATTCACCTGCTTATTGTACTCTTTTAGAGAAATTGGCTCTTTTAGGGAAATGCTCTTTTACGTGCTGAGACGCACATGGGAAACGGCTGTTTGCAGCACGACAGGGGGGTAGTGCAGCCTGAAGTGCGCAACCCACTCGACACAGGAACGACCACCGCTGAAGCGTCGTCCGCCAACACAAAAAGCTCCCGAGAGCACGCTAGACTCGTCACACACGAAGCAGTTTGGTAGAAGCAGAACGATGTTATCGCTCGGCTCCGAAGCGAAAAGCTGGTATGCGTTGCACCGGCTGCCTTTTTATGCTCACGCTGTGATCAGCAGCAGCTGGATGCAGTCATCACATGCCAATGTGCATTGGCTCATTTAGTTTAGACTCGAAGTGGATTGGTCTCTCTAAGCGAGATCCCAATTCGTCAGTCACCGACGTGACTCGGAGTGACCGACTGAAAGGGAACACCATAATATTTACATTTATGCATTTGGCAGAAACTTTGATTTAAAACATGTATTGCATGTATGCATTTTATCAGTTTGATTTATTAATAATAATAATAATAATAATAATAATAATAATAATAATAATAATAATATTATTATTATTATTATTATTATTATTATTATTATTATTATTAGGCTTTTCATGGGGAATGAACCTAAAAAAAATTGGTGACATTTATTTTTCTTGCAAAATTAATAATTATTTTAGATTTTAATTTATTTTTAAATAAAATTATTATTTTATAATAATTTTTAGACATTTTGTAACAGGTAAATATACCGTATATCACACTGATTTAGTTTCTAAAAACTAATGTTTATTAAATTGCATCTAGTTAACAAAACCTAATCCCGTATAATGCTTACTGCATGAGCAAACCAATATAACCATCAGTATACAGTTATGAACATAATGCAGCTGACAATATTTATTTATTGATTTATTTAGGCATGTATGAATGTATGCATGTATGTACGTATTTAAGTATGTATTAATTTATTTATTTTGTTTCTTAAATAATCATAGGTAGATTGAATAATTGTTTGCTTTTATTATGGAAATTAATGAATGTTTGAAAAATAAGAGGGATTGGTGATGTCAGCTGAAAAGGAAAGTTGTTTGACAAAAGATTATAATTAAAGATTTTTTATAAAGATCTTTTTTTTCCTTTGGAATAACATGCACTAACTAATCATTCACAACAAGGTGAGGAACATTTTAATAAAGAGTTATTTTGATTTAATGTTTCTACATGTTAACTAAATGCTCCAAGCTTCAATTGATGAGGTGGACATAATTCCATGCAAGGATACAAATACTATGGTATACCTGAGAAATGCAAAATTCTGTAAAAATCTTTTTAATTAGATTTTTGCCAACTTTTATATAGTTGTAGCACACAGAGAGTGAAAGATATGAGCACTTAGGCACAGATCAACATGTCAGCACACATATACAATCCACCAGGTCACGGTACCACACACACACACATACTGCAATACTAAAGAATTTCATAAATGATGCGGCATCAGATGTCTTTTTTTGTTGTAATTTTTTATGTGAGTTGATTGTTGCCTAAAGGCAACGAGTAACAATGAATTTCCCCTGCTGATCTGCACAGCAACAGCATAATCATTCATGTTTAATACCAAGTTAATAAGTGAATTATGGCCTATATGAATCACTTTATGATAAGGCCACGCTGAATACTTACGACAAGATTAAGGCTAGCAGCTA
This sequence comes from Sinocyclocheilus anshuiensis, assembly GCF_001515605.1. Classification (NCBI taxonomy): domain Eukaryota; kingdom Metazoa; phylum Chordata; class Actinopteri; order Cypriniformes; family Cyprinidae; genus Sinocyclocheilus; species Sinocyclocheilus anshuiensis. Next base: position 740,869 of record NW_015557150.1, read on the forward strand.
GATCATTTTAAATGTCACCCTATTTAACAGCGGCTGCCAAACTTATATTGCAGGACTGGTTACTTAAGGTGACAAGTCAAGAGAATATTACAGAGAAAATTATTTTCTTCCTACTGCATAACCAAAACCCATGTCTATTTATCGTGATTTCAGCTTTTTGTGTTTCCAAAGCATCAGAAGCATAGCTTCTTTTCAGAGCATCAGCTCATTTTTTAACCTTTCTGCAGTTAATAGGTTAAGGTTAAGGTTGTAGCTTGGTGTTTATATTGGTGGGGACATTTTGAAATTAATATAACTACACAGATACAAAGTGAAATGATACAGCGGTTCTTGTTTGGAGTATTTGTACTGCATACATAGTACTTAGTATGCAAGTACAGTATGTCAGTAGCTTTTGTGCTCATCTGAGGACACAGGTTTAAGTCCGTTCTGAATCATTTCCCATTTCCAAAAGTATGTGTAATATTTAAGCTCCAAAACACCAAAAAAAGGGCAAAAACATCAAAACAACTGCATTTATGCATGTGGCAGATACTTTTCCTCAAAGTGACTTGTATACATTTGATTGTATACATTTTATCAGTTCAGTTTTTTAATTAATTAATATATTATTATTATTATCATTATTATTATTATTATTATTATTATTATTATTATTATATTTAATTAATTCCCTGGGGATTGAACTGATCAGATATGTTGGCATTTCTTGTGGTGTTCCGCAAGGTTCGGTTGTAGGTCCTCTGCATTTTACATTAAGTGAAGGTAATGGGTAACACTTCAGAATAGGGAACAAATTAACTGAGTTTTCCCTCAATAAACTCCTAATTTGCTGCTTACTAATAGTAAGTAAGGTACTTGTTGTAGTAGTTATGTTTAGGTATTGGGTAGGATTAAGGGATCTACAATATAGTCATGCATTAATATGTGCTTTATAAGTATCAATAAACAGCCAGTATGCTAGTATTATGCATGCTGATAAGCAACTAGATAATGTTGAATAGTGTTTCCTAATCTAAATATAATTTATCATTTTTCACAGTGATGCAAATCATTTTAGGCTTTTTCTTAAGAAAAATGTTTTACAGTTGAAAAAAAAAAGAAACGAAGAAACAAAACTCATGCACATTCTTGTAAGAGACATTGTGAAACTTAAGCCTTTTTCATCTCAAGGTGAAACCAAAGCACTTGTCCATGCACTTGTTAGAAGAATTGATTATTGTAATGCGCAACTCAGACTAAATCCCCTTTAGCTTGTTCTAAATGCAGTAGCAATGATCCTAACAAAAACAAAGAAGCAAGAACATCACCGCTTATTCAAAAGAACTTTACTGATTATATGTGTTTGCTGTTAAAGGACTCATATCATGGAACAGATTGAAAAGACTTTGATGTTCTATCAAGACATACTTGATTTTCTACTACAACCCTATTCAGAGTCAGACCATTATTGTCACTAACCTGGAAAATCAGCTCATTCAGAAATCCTAATGATGTCATGAACACATTTAAATATGATTACCCACATTTATTTATTAGTGATGAGTAGTAAAATCTGTGAAACTTGTGCTGTTCCTCTCTGTTTAGCAACTGCCAGTCTGCAGATCCTTCTGAAGAATCTCAACATTAGAAATCAGTGACTCGAGATTATTTTCAATATCTGATAAGTCAACTTCTGACTGAAGCAATGACGTGACTTTCTGTTTGACTGAACAATGGCGAAACACCTCAAATAAAAAAAAAGCAATACAC
>NW_015557150.1:742630-757237 GCF_001515605.1 Sinocyclocheilus anshuiensis
TATATATACACCCACTGTATATATATATATATATATATATATATATATATATATATATATATATATATATACACTATTTTATTTAAGCTAATTCACAAGGCAACATTTTTGTTTGTTACATTACTAAGATAACTAAAACGTAATAAAAAAACAATGTAGACATATTTTTTTTTAACTAATAAAATCTGACAAAAACACAACAAAATTACTAAAACTTTAACTAAAATTAAAATGAAACCAGAAAATATAAAAATAACATTTAATCCAAAATATTAAATATTTAACATTGATATTCAATAATAACACTGCCCCCCAGTAAGGAAAAAAGATTTTAAAGACAAAAAATACAGCAACTGAAAGCAGAGAAAAAAAAAGTAAAGTAGACTGGTTAACAAGAACAAGAGCACAAAGCACATTTAATCGGTCTCATCTTCTTCTTAATATTTGCAAATGTCCCTTCAGGCTCCTGGGAAAAGGCCTCACAGCGCAGCTGAGCCCTTATCTGTCCCCTCCACATTTAACAGCGCGCCGCAGCTCCCTCAGTACCCGGCCCTCAGGCCTGCGCTCACCAAAGCCTGCGGGACACATGGGGTCCGGGGCCCTCATTGTTCAAGAGAGCTGGAGCATCAAGGGACACGCCTGAATTAAAATACTGAGGGACGAGCACTCGGAACAAGCGATTCATAACCAAACATATCTGAAAAGTGTCTCTTTCAGCGCTAACAATTAACAGTTTAGAAACGGCCCCCTCAGGACATACAGTTTCAGCAAATGTGTTTTAAGACACTTAAAATTCACTCTTTGTTCTATCCTGCCGATTTCTCTGCATCATATTGTCTGGATTATGGTTCATCTTCATTTATTCTGCTATTCATTACACCTCTCATGGGGACGTTTGTTTCAAAGGGTTCATTTCTAAAATTATCAGCATTCGTCTGTGGTTCTAGCAGACTGAAATGAGATAAAACACTTAGTAATATGTACAACCATTAATATTTCATATTTTTGTGTAATTTTCCATTTGTCCTAAAGCCGAGCACACACTGTACGATTTTGGCCATGATTTGGCCATCTGAGACAAATTTGACAAATCCTTAAAGTCCCCATGAAATCAAAATTTAAGTTTTTTGGGTGTTAGTATCAATATGTTAGTCTTAAGGTTATGTATAAGGCAGTGTGCTCCAAAACAGTGACAAAATTCGCATTTAAAAGGTATAAGCATTCAAAGCTTGCAGTTCGTCACTTCCGCCAAAACGGCTCAACAATTTATTTTGACGTCACATCGTACTTCAGCTTCTCATCAAACTTTCTGTCCAAATCAAATGCTCTCTAGAATCCGAAGCCCCGCCCCCTACACTATAAAATAGACGCTGAAGCCGCGGCTGAAATCGGTCACTTGTCCACAGAATTAGTATTTTCTGTACAGTGAATGGCACGTAGTGCACTATATAGGGGACAGGGAACGATTCAAACAGTGTAAATATGCTTTCCATTGAGGAAAAAAAGAAGTCACTGCGTGTTTCTAAGCATTTCAGGGGACCTTTAAAGATGCCTCCGATGCTAGTCTAAAATTTGTAGTCTTTGATTGTTAATTTGACATGTTCAACGACAGCCGATTAATGACTGTTGCAATCAAATTTTATCTCAGAATAAATTCTGGCAGTGTCAGAAGATTTGGCGTACAGTCCTGCAGTGTAACTTCTCATACGACAAACGTCAAAAGACAAGCCATGATCAGAATTAATGCTAGAGAATTCTTCTAACCACCATAAACTCCGGCATTCCCGTGGAACAGTTTGTTAAGCCTTTAGTATTTAGAAGCTTGCATATGTGTTTTGTGTTAAGTATCATATTTGATACATTAGGTTTAATGGCTCATACAGTGGGAATATGGAGGAAAAACAGCTCAGTTTAATTCAGAGGCTCAAACTAAGCAAAAAATATGCAATTTGGTGCAGATGCTGATATTTATATGATGAAATTCTGATGCTTGTGATGTAAATCAGTGAGATCTTTATAACAGTAGAGCATATCCTGACATAAAATGATCTAAATATCAGTCGTTGCTCTATATCTCCAATAATGTGTCTTAGTAAGATGAGATTGAAATGATCCAAACATATATGTAACATGTATGTCTTGTGTTTCCATTGTGTTGTTGGTTTGACCTAGTTCCCTTTCAAGGGAACTCCACACTGCATCCCCTAGGGGACACTTTGGGGAATGGCATCAGCATGACCGGTGTCTGAAGCACATGTGAAAACACTCCAAATCATTGGCCTGCACAGCCCGTGACATAATTATCGGAGTGCCTGGAAGCCTGTAATTCACATCATCAGCTTATTTTGTCTTCAGGAGCCGTTTGTTTGGGTACTAGGGGTGTGCCCGAAGCCGAATACCTTATTCGGAAAGGCACGGATATGGCTTCAAAAACAAATAACGGATAACGAATAATTCTGCCCGAATATACGGCTGAGGCTGCAGCAGAGTCTGGTGTTTGCTAGATTCACAGGTGAGCCAGGGGATCAGCGCAATATTTACAAAAACCTCTAAATTCACACAATAATGAGTGTGTGAAGTGAATGAATGCAAATTTTATGAATGAAAAGAGCGCAAATCAAACATCGCATTGCTGTTGCCACTCCGTGCATCTCTCAGAAATCAGAGCTTGGCAAGAGTAGGCCTAATATTACCTAAAATAATACATCATACACGTTCTACTATTTGTGTATATATAAAAGACAATAACTTAAACCTTATAGGCTACGATATGATACACGAATGAAAAAACACAGCGCGATCGCCAATCAAACAGCCGCGTTGCCATCTCTGCGCATCTCAGTCTCTCAAAAACCAAACCAGCTCTCTGTCAAGAGTAGGCTAATAATCAACTTAAATACAGATACATTTTCTACTAGGCCTGCATATTTGCTTCGTTATCTTTTGCTGGTTTGCATGGCACACGCACATTTGTTTAGTGAAGTTCAAAAAAGACTCGTTTAAAGAGTTCTGCATAATGAAAATGTGCGCCTTGAATTCATTCAGTCGTGTTCAAATGATCACTAAATATTTGTCATGAAATCTTCTTCCTTGAATGATACATTTATTTTTAAAAATTATTAATTTTATATTTTAGAACACCAAATAGGGCAAATAGTCAAAACACAAATATTGTTCCATACTCTGTTCTCTTTTTTTCCCCATAGGTTTTCCAGACCTGCAAATTACTTAAGTGAAATACTTTTTTTTAAACTGCGCAGGAACCGGTGAGCCAAAGGAAAACATGTTGTTTTACATAAACCTCTAAAATTACAACACATTAACAAGTGTGTGAAGTAGCAAAATGAGTTTATGAATGAAATAAGCGCAAATAAAATAGCAGTGTTGCCGTTGCCTTCCATGCATTTCCTGGAAATGACTTAAAGGGGTCATATGATGTTGCTAAAAAGAACATTATTTTGTGTATTTGGTGTAATGAAATGTTTTTATGCAGTTTAAGGTTCAAAAAACACATTATTTTCCACATACTGTACATTATTGTTTCTCCTCTATGCCCCGCCTTTCTGAAACGCATCGATTTTTACAAAGCTCATCGGTCTGAAAAGCGAGGTGTGCTGTGATTGGCCAGCTATCCAGTGCGTTGTGATTGGCCTAATTCCTCAAGCGTGTGACAGAAACGTTACGCCCCTTACCATATTGTGATGCCCTGTCCCGGTGCGACGAGACAAAACCAGTAAAACCCATAATAAACGAGGCATTTGTTGCATCCAGTGGGGACATAACAAAGTAGTTTCGCTTTCACAATGAAACACGCAGCGTCTCCACAACAGCAGCAATACTACAGTGATAATCAAAGTTACGCCTTATTTCTTTGCGTGAACATTTGGGTGGCGTTATGCAAATCTTCCCACATCGTGACGTAGACATGTGGGGGCGTGTTAGAATGAGCCGTTTTAGGTAGGCGTGGTTGACTCTTAACTTTTATAAAGAATATCTCTTTGGATTTGAGACTTTAGTCTTCGCAACTTAACAGATCTTCTTTATGCACCAAGAGCTTGTAACACTCCAAAGAGAAAGGACAAATTTAAATCACATCATATGACCCCTTTAAATCAATTTCCATATTTCTAAACTGCGTAGGAACCCTTACTGTTTTAATTTAAATATTTAAATATTTATTTATCGGATCAAGAAAGGTCCCCAAGCTGGGACTCAAACTCACGTTGCTCGAAGCACAACCGCACTAAGTCTCGAAGCACTGCCTATACAAGGATATCGGCTCCGACTGTTAGAAGATATTTAAATAAATGTTATAATCATAAAAAGAATTATAATTTTAGTTAAACACGGCATATTTGTTCAGTGATAACTATGAAAAATATAGGCTGTAAAACCATAAACATAACGGTCTTATCAAATGTAACTGTACGAAGTTCTGGTTCAAGCTCCGCCTACTTCCGTTTTTTTCCGAATACAGATAAGAATAATTTTGTGATTGTTACAGATACAAATACTGGCTTCGCTGCACACCCCTATTGCGTACCTGTAGGAAACACTCTGCAAAACATTTTCAGTTAGTGTGTGCCTCCGTTTGAGGACCTGACGATATGCAAGATTGATGTGTTTTGCGCGTTCAATTCCCTCGAGAACTGTCTCGTTCCCTCTCAGGGAACCATAGTTACATGCATGACCAGAGACGTTTTCCTGTGTTCTAATTAGTTCATTCTGTCCACCTGTTGTCTTGTTAGTTACCTCATTAGTTCCTTTGATTCGTTCATGCTTATAAGGCCTAGTCCACATATACACGGGTATTTTTATAAACGTAGTTTTTCCTCCTTTGTTTAAAAAAATAAAATCTTGTCCACATGAAAACACAAAAAACACGCTATGAAGAGCTGCCAAGAGCATGCCAAACCAACCGGTGGCGATATAACCCTAACCGTAAAGCCATGTTGGCCAATCATTCGCCTCATGTAAACAAAGGAGATAACAGCACGCACTCCAACGTCACAAGCCAAAATCTCCGGTTCCAGCGGTTACACGACAACACTGCGACCAGAGTTTCTGAAAATCTTCACCCTGGCAGGAGTTTTCAGAAAGGTTCGGTTTCAGTGACCTGATGCTGCGTTTGCGTGTGGACGAACGGCCAAACCACATAGAAAAAGTTGCGGTTTTGAAAATACCTTTGTTTGTGTGGACAGGGCCTGAATCCTAAGTTCTCCTTCAGTGTTGGTCGGTTCTCGTTTATGTTGGCGTGTATTTCATTCCTGTCCCTAGTATTTTTGTTATTTAAGTCTATTTCCTACTGTTAATCCTCGTCTTCATGAGCGTTATTAGTACCAACCATAACAATATAGTGCAATGCAATCCAATGACAATTGAGAGATGAAGAAATAAAGGCTCCTCAGAAGATGTGAGATGTTCTGGAGGCTTGTGAAGATCATTCCTCCGCTGAGGAACAGTGAAAGTAAAGCTTCTGGAAACAAACGCTCCTCAAAAGATCCTGAGGATCAGATTTGAGACTCTAAAACATGATTGATGGAGGATCAAGTATAGCTGAGCTGCTTCAGTCCAGTAAGTGTTCATCTGGAGATATTACTGCAGTTATTCTGACCTTTACTTGATCAAAATCAGTCAAGATTTGACACGTGAAGCTCCAGCTGAAGCTGGACGTTTGGACAATTACACTAAAAGAGCTTTGACTGGATTAAAAAACTCTAAACTATCAATCAGACGACAGAAGACATGAGGAGATTGAGTGTGAAACAGGTTTAACAGCAAAGTCGTGTCGATCATTTCACATTTTGCATATCAAATTTGATACAGTGAGAGACTTTTTGCAATTTTTGGCAAAGTTCGCACATTGGAACGAGTTTAAATCGCACAGGGTAAGAAACATTTAGCTGGAAGCAGAAATCCATTGTTTCAAAATCCACGACTCTGCTCATTCATTCACAATCAATTATGTTTAATAAAAAAACATAATTGACTTCCACACACACATGCAGGGAAAGAGGCTATCGATAATGAAAGCAGGAGCAAATTCCAAGATTGACATCAAAGCAGGGGAAATACTACTCGAGCCAGAACAAAAACAGCAGTGCTAGAAAGCGTAGCGACTGGAATAATGGATGAAGTCCAAGGGAGCTATCTTCCCCGGGCAGGAAGTCACTGGGGATGCCAGCACAGCCCGGCAGAAATGAAACACCTATCTGCTGCGAGAGTGACTGCTCCATCCTATTTGATTTGGCTCTCCTATCATCTCTTAAGGAGATGTCAGCCATGCTCCATCTATTGCTCCCGGCCTTTATCAAGCGCAAGACGCTTGGCGGCTGCATTTCAATGGCTTTCAGAGAGCAACACTAAAGAATAAGTGCTCTGTGATAAAAAGGTAGTTGTTAAATAGATCTGTCTATTTGTATGGTAATAATGATCATTTTAAGAGCCGCCGTGCTGCGACTCGTGGAACAAGGAAGTGGATTAGTATGCAGGTGTTGTGTGGCCGCCTGACTTTTTAACGACATTGTGAAACTTTCATATGTAAAGAATGAAGCTGATATTTTCTTCTTCTTTGTGTATATTGCAGCCAGACGTACACTAGCAATAAGAAGTTTCATCACCTCATGATCCTAATGAAATCTGTTTTTTTTTTACTTTTCACCTGAAGTTTTAGTTAATAAAGTTAAAAGGGGGAAGAACAATACATTTATATATGTATATATGTGTGTATAACAGAGTGCAGATCTGCGCTTACATTCAAATTCATGTTTTGAAGAAATATTGTATGTGTGTGCTTCTGTTGCTTTTGTGATCATACAAATAAGTTTTTTCTAGACAAAAATAAGTTATATATACCGTTCAAAAGTTTGGGATCAGCATTTATTTAAACAGTGTTTATTTAACACAATATAATATAACAGCATACACTACCATTGAAAAGTTTGGGGTCAGTAATTTTTTTTTTCTTTTTTGAAAGAAATTATACTTTTATTGAGCAAGGATGTGTTAAATTGGTAAAAAGTGAAAGTATAAACTTATATTGTTAGAAAATTTCTATTTTTAATAAATGCTGTCTTTTTAACTTTTTCGTCATCAAAAAAAAATAAGGTTCCAAAAAAATATTAAGCATCACAACCGTTTCCAACACTGATAATAAATCAGCATATTAGAATGATTTCTGAAGGATCATGTGACACTGAAGACTGGAGCAATAGCTGATGAAAATTCAGCTTTGCATCACAGAAATAAACTATATATTAATGTATATTAAAATAGAAAACCATTATTCTAAATAGTAATATTTCCTAATTTTTTTAACCAAATAAATGCAGCCTAATAAGCATAAGAAACTTCTGTAAGTTCTTTAGCTTCTTTAAAAAAAAACATTACAAATTATATTAAAAAAAAACACTCTTGAACCGCAGTATGTCGATAGATGATAGATATTGTCACGGTTCAGTTGTCACAAAAGGGAATGAAGAAAAAAATTTTAAGAATCAGGATTTTAATGTAGAATAAAAAGGAGAACTAGTAAAACACAACCAAACACAAATGCAAACCAAGACGGACAGAGACTAGAAGGAACTAAGGGTATTTAAACACTGGGACTAACAAGATAATTAATAAAAAATAAACAGGTGAACAGAATGACATAAGACAACTAAGGAAAACTAAGTCAAAGGAAAACTAACACAGAAAACAACAGACACGTTACGGATGGATGGATGGATAGACGGATGGATGGATGGATGGATGGATGGATGGAGATAGATAGATAGATATATAGATAGATAGATAGATAGATAGATAGATGATGGATGGATGGATGGATGGATGGATGGATAGATGTATACTTGTTTCCATACACAGATGACATCTCCCTGATATCTTAAATAGTGTATATAAATCATAACGCGTAATCTATCCGATCACCAGTATGGCCCCTTTCAATACTCAGAAGTAAATCAACGTAACAAATCACTCAGAATCATACTCAGACTATAAGCATTAATTTGAACGAAGATCCATCTAACATCCACACACGTGTGTGAAGATGAACTGCATCCTCCACTCCTTCACTGATCACATTTACATGGACATCAGTAATCTAATTATTTACCTTATTCTGAATAAGACAATGTTATGATTATGGTGTTTACATGAGTTGCTTTTAGAATATTCCTTTCATGTTCCCATTTTACATGTTATAGTACATAGATCGATTAATGGCACATCATTTCGTCACCACGTGACGCCATCCGACATCCCCTCCGGAATTTCACGTATAAACATATAGTTCATCTTCGTTATGATGCCATATACAGTTTTGGCTGTTTAATTTTAATTTACTGAAAGCTTCAAGAGCAGTTAATTATTTGTCATGCTATACGTGCAAACAGACGACGACATTGTTGAAGCCATGCTCTTTTGTTTGCCGTCAAACGGTTGACCACTGCCGTGTGTATCCTGTCGTAAAATGCGGCGAAAAGTCCTACACGACGGTAATAGTGTGATTAAGGTGTGTACATACTGCACTTCAATAATGCGACTAAAATGCTCCCGTTTGCATGCTCCCTTGCACAATACTATGCTATGATCTCAACACGTTTATCATAGTGCATGTAAACTTATACATTTTGACGTTTACATCATATAACCAGCTCCATATGTGTTGCTTTTCCGACATTGTAAACTTGCTCAGTAGTGCACCCGGTACAGCAGTGCACTTGTGATGTGAAGCGCTCAGGTGCAAGTCCTCTCAAACAAAAGTCACAATAAAAGAGCTCCAAGACTTGTAGAAGCAAGATAAAATGTCATAGTTGCTTTAGCATATGAGTTTTATCTCATGTTTGCCTATATTGCCACTATCGGTTTAAGGTCGAGTTTGGTGTAGGTGCTACGTTATTTTCAAACGCGATACAGCATTAACCTTTTCTCATTAAATGTCTCATTTCTGATCTGCCACGATACGTACCATAACCACCATAATAAAAACATTGCCAGATTCATGTTTATCAGTTTAAGATAAAACTGAAGATGCTTTTAGCGCCACTCACTGGACATTTCACTTTGAAAATGTTGCAAAACATGCAAGAAGCAATGTAACATAATTTTGCAGAAATGTTGCCACAGACATGTTTTTCCAGTGAGCCTGGGTTGGAAAACACTGCTATCTCCACCCACTGTAACTTATGCTCTTATGTTATTTAAAAGCACAGATGAACAGCGTGGAAACCCAACCATCTGCACGAGCACAACTGCATCGCATCTACTCCACGCTCACCGCCTACGAGGCTCGCCGCTTTCCATTTATCTGCCTGTATGACTATAAAAATCCATCAGGGCCGAGCGGAGATTGGGGCTTTCTCGCTCCTGTGGGCTCCGGGCCTGTAATGCAGAAGTCTGTTTTTATTATTCTTGCTAAAGGAACACTATTTCATCAAGCGTCTGATTCCGGCAGCAGAGCGGAGAGGAGATAGAGCCGGCTCTCAGGCTATATTTCTTCCAATCAAACATCCCGCGGCGGGGAAAAAAATGAGAGGGAGCCATCAAAGCCCAGAATAATGCTGCCACCTTTTATGTAAAAGAAAAGGACTGATGGACAAATACAGGAAGGAACGACAAGTTTAATGACGTGTGTTGAGGGGGCCGAGATTGGAAAAGTGACAGAGAGAAGCGACCTCCTTGGCGGAATATAAATTGTGGGGGGCCCGCCGTAAAAAGGCTTTTATCTGGAGTGAATATGGGACGTAATGCTCAGGTCAGGGTTAAGTCATTTTCTCCGGCGAGTTAAGCGAATAATGAAAGCGAGTCAGCGAGGAGAAGGAGCAGTGCCTGCTCCAGTTTGTCTTCATTTATTATGCCAAATCTCGTGATTTTGGTGTGGCGGCACAAGGTGCTGCGACTCGCGCCGGTGGACGACGTATCGCTTAATTTACACAGGGTAATGAAAGCGGGGAACGGGAGGACAAAACAATTTACCTGCTGACATGGGAAGCGGTGATTTGCGAACACGGGGGTTAGCGGCAGAGCAGGCAGAGGGCCAGGAGGAGGAAGAGGAAGACGGGCCGAGGCGATAAAGATAGGGAATAAAGAGATGGGGGGGGTCCTATGTGTGTGATCACAGCTCTGATAAGGGTCCCACACACACATGCTAAGTGAGCTCTACACAGACAGGCAGGTAGGCCTTTTAGGAATATCGAATTTGTAGGCTTTTAAGCATCCTGTCAGATGAATAATGCAGGATAATGTTTTAAGTCAAATTAATGTTTTTTTATATATATATATAAATGTAATTAAATAAGAATGTTAAAAACACTTTGTCAGGTTTTTAGCCCTTGCGTTGTGCTGAAAATCCTTTCCTAATTTGGTGGTCTTGGTCATTTTTTGTCCGACCTACAAAAAACTTAATGTAAATCTCTCATTATTCTAAATTATCACCAAATCTTTGATTCAATCTTTTTATTAACTTGTTTTCTTTCAGTTAGCACAGGTTTTGTATTTCTTTTTGGAAGAGACTGATCATATGCCTCATTGATCTGAGCTCATGCACCTCAGTTTTTGCTGAAAAAAAAGCATTAGCTGTGGGTAATTTTGGCATTATTATTAACATAAGCTCAGATCAATGAGGCCTACGATCAATTGAATTAAAAAAAAAGTTAATAAAAATAGGCCCATGAATCCACTATTTGGCAATAACGAAATTTAGAAGCAATTTTTTGCAGGCTGGTCATTTTTGACACAAGTGTAACAAGGCGGGTAAAAAATGTCAGTAAGTTTTAGTCCAATGCAGTAACATCAACTAGCATTTTTAGGAAAAGGAAAATCGACTCATGGTCAAAATTATTAGAACACAACATGAGGGTAAAAAGAATAATTTATTATTATTATTAATTTATGAAGTTTAAATATTTCAAATTGCAAAAATCTTAGCAGCTTTTTATTTAGCACACTTCATCAGATGTTGTAGACACAAATTATGCTGAGAATATTATGACATGAGGTCAAGTAATTTTTTTTTAAATACTCATTTTTATAAAGTAACACAGACAGCATATCTTCAGGCCTACTTGAGCTGCTGTAGTATGATGTGAATGTGAGGGAGGAAGGGCGAGATATAGTGAAAAGTCACATGACAGGAAGCAGTGCCTCCATATCACTGTGACTGGCCGATTACCCTGTCAGTGTGATAAAGCCCATCTGTTATGTTTGAACCCGGTTCGCACATCATCCTGAAGAGGTCAAACAGTAGAAATGGACTGACCAGTTACAGAATAAACAACTAACCCACTCACAGACATCGTCACTTTCACTCGCTTCTGTGCCAAAGTGAGTCAGGTGGTTTTCAGTGAAATAAAGCAGCACCTCCACACCTGTGACCATCAGTACACTTATTCACTGCGAGTCTGATGATTAATGGCCCTAAAAGGTGGTGACTACTAATAAAATAAAAATAGTCAAACAACTGCAAATAGTAACAAATACAAGCTACATGTCATGCTTTTTGGAGGATTATTGTATTATAATTTTTGTAGCCATGTAAATAATTACTGTACTTGACTAACTGGGGCCCAGGTCAGGAAGCAGACACTCTGGCTAAACCGATCGTCTGCTAGCCGCTTCACGTCACAGAAGTCAGTTAATTCTCAGCACATAGAGACTCTTTCACCTAGATAGCATACTATAGAGACTGTGTCTGTACCCCGAACTAGCAAATACAAAAAAACGTCCAAAACCATTTAAGGGTAACAATTTAATTAATGTTCAACAAATAAAAAAACAGATATAATACAGATAAACAAATGATAACGCTTGGCTTAATGAATATTAGATCACTTTCTACAAAAGGGCTTTTTGTAAGTGATATGATCACTGATCATAACTTAGATGTGCTCTGATTGACAGAAACCTGGCTAAAACCACATGATTACATTATTTTAAATGAGTCTAATCCCCAAGATTACGGTTATAAACATGAGACGTGTCCAAAAGGTAAAGGAGGAGGTGTTGCTACAATTGATAGAAATACTTTTAGTATTTCTCAGAGCTCTTGTTTCAAGTATAATTCGTTTGAAGTAATGGTGCTTCATATAACATTATCTAGTGTAATAAGTGTTAATGATAAATTCCTTTTGACGTTTGTACTGGCTACTGTATACAGGCCACCAGGGCACCATACAGACTTTATCAAAGAAGTTGCTGATTTTCAGTGTTGGGAAGGTTACTTTGGAAATGTAATAGGTTACAAGTTACCCTATTTAAAATGTAATAGTAGTGTAACTTTTTCAATTACTTTATTAAAGTAATGTAACTGATTACTTTTGATTACTTTTTGATTACTTTTCTAAATTTCTAATGAATGTTTATTTGCAACTGTTAATCATTTTCAAACATTTACACCATGCAGGGTTAACCTTACAGTAGTGCTCAGACTTTCAAAATCCTTCCTCACTTGAATTAAGATGATCAAATTTGAACACATCCACCACAAAATCAGACTTTAGTACCGCCTTTTACTTTGAGATTGATCTGAAGTTCAATGCAGATTTAAAATCACAAGAAATAGTTTACTGATACTATTTTTGAAACCAAATCTTTGCATAACTACAGGAAACACTGCATCTAACAATGGTTTGGAAAAAATAGTTAATTTAAAAATAATAATAAAAGCATATACATCAACTCAAATACGGTTATGTAATAAGCATGTGTCCTATTCTGTGTACTAAACTCCTGAAACATCGGTGTCTTTTTGAAACATTGGCGTCTCTTTGTGTATATGATATGATGATAGTTTTCTCAAAATAAGTAAAATGCTCATGAAGTGACTCAGAGCAATTCTAGAGATCTCTGCTCCACCTGTGCGCTTCCACAGTCCTCTCTATTCTCTCTCTCGCAATGATTACTCTGATCCAAACCGTTTGGCTGAGGCGCGAGCCGAAGCATTGCCAGTCACGACTAACCGATTCATGATTTATTAGAGATTTAATTAGCGAATGGCGAATTCGGAAAATAATTGCTTTAGTGCATTCGGCAGGTAATTATACAATAATAATAATATTAAAATAGCGGGCCAAATTGGCTGCCAGGCCACCGGGAATTGTCCCGGTTCTCCCGATGGCCAGTCCGCGCCTGATTTCCACAGACACGCAGAACGTGCAGGATTCATATATTGTCTTTTCGCGGCTTAATATTCAAAGACACTAGTCCATATCGCGTTTTGATTCAAGTGTACTGACCTACTTTTGATTTATTCGTCCAAAATGTGGCATATTCCGTCCGCGTTAGGCTATAGGAATTCCGTTTTTATGACTGGATTCTAGGAACCAGTCTGTGTTTTCCGCATCGCGGATATTATAGGGCCGTATGTCTCAGAGTAGTCAGTGTAATTTGGGGAAAAAATCTATTAAATCTGTATGTAGATGTGTGTAAATATTCAAATGTAATCTCCTTTGTAATCGTTAACATTTTCATAAGTAACTGTAATTTAATTACACATTTTTTCTTAGTAACTGTAACTGATTACAGTTACATTTATTTTGTAATTAAATTACGTAACGCAGTTTCATGTAACTAGTTACTCCCCAACACTGCTGATTTTCTATCTGAGTTAGTGCTGGCTGCAGATAAAGTCTTAATTGTTGGTGATTTTAATATGCAATTTGATAATGAAAAAGCTGTATTGGGAACAGCATTTACAGACATTCTGAACTCCATTGGGGTTAGACATCATGTGTCAGGGCCTAATCATTGTCATAACTTTAGATTTAATACTGTCACATGGAATTTATGTTAATGGCGTTGAAATTCTGCAGCAGAGTGATGATATTTCAATCATTAGTCTCTAGTCTTGTGTATACTCCATATAGCTAAAACTGCACATTCAACTCCTTGTTACAAATATGGAAGAACCATCACTTCTACCACAAAAGACTTCTTTGTAAATAATCTTCCAGATTTGTCTCAATTCCTCAGCATATCCAATAGCTCAGAAAAACTTGATGTTGTAACAGAAACTATAAACTCCCTCTTTTCTAGCACTTTAGATACGGTTGCTCCTTTACGCCTAATGAAGATTAAGGAAAACAGTCCAACATCGTGGTATAACAAGCACATTCGCGCCTTTAAGAGAGCAGCCTGGAGAATGGAGCGCAGCTGGAAGAAAACAAAACTAGAGGTATTTTGTATTGCATGGCGGGAAAGTACTTCTTCTTATAGAAAAGCTCTAAAAACTGGTAGATATGTTTACTTTTCGTCTCTTTTAGAAGAAAACAAACACAACCCCAGGTATGTATTCAATACACTGGCTAAATTAACAAAAAATAAAGCATCAACAGATGCAGACATTCCCCAACAGCACAACAGTAATGACTTTATGAACTTCTTTACTTCCAAGATCGATACTATTAGATATAAAATTATAACCATGCAGCCATCGGCTACAGTATCATACAGTATCAGATAGTGCACTATAGACCCCCTGATGAACAATTCCACTCATTCTCTGCTATAGGAGAGGAAGAATTGTATAAACTTGTCAAATCATTAAAACCTACAACAT
Organism: Sinocyclocheilus anshuiensis; assembly: GCF_001515605.1. Taxonomy (NCBI): domain Eukaryota; kingdom Metazoa; phylum Chordata; class Actinopteri; order Cypriniformes; family Cyprinidae; genus Sinocyclocheilus; species Sinocyclocheilus anshuiensis. The sequence continues at coordinate 757,191 of NW_015557150.1, forward strand.
GTATGTGTAATGTCTGATTACTTTTCTTAGGGAATTAATTATTATTA
>NW_015557151.1:0-1048 GCF_001515605.1 Sinocyclocheilus anshuiensis
AGGAGAGGAGAGCAGATCACAGTATTTCACTTATTTCACGTTCAGGATGTATTAGGACTTTTGTCTGATGCATTTGTGTTGTTCGCAGAGGAGCTACAGAGCGCTCAACATGAAAGCCCTGTTTAATTGTGATGATAGAGCAGAGAACTAAACAATCAAACATCTGCTTACACTTTAGGCCTGTGGCTGTGATATTAAGATAATTTTATTGTCGATTTTGTTAAGATATCAGATAAAAGTATTAAAAACTAGCTGCGTTTAGTGCAGCTGCTTTCCCTTCACAGCGGTGCACATTAGTTTTTCCCTAAAGCCCAAAATAAACATCAGAATCGGGACAATCGGTGATTGTTGTAAAATGCCGTCTTTACTGTTGCTAAATTGTGTGACATGTTAACATGATAAAACGCTGAAAGCACAATAATCCACACGAAAGACGCTGTTCCCCAGGCTGAGTTGTGTGTGTGGGGTCCAAAACAGACAAGCAAAGTATGCTTTGGGTGTGCGTCCAAACGATCAAATACACACAAAAATATGTAAAAAATGCCCGACAGTACTCACTTAAACACAGTTTATGTCTTAAGTGAACATGAACACCTGGGAGAAAATCTGATGTGTGTGAATATATGCAGTCACCTTCTGAAGATTGAGCCAGCAATGTTAATCAAACAACAAAATCACTCACAGCTCATGTTGTTTATTACTGCATATAAAATACAAAAAACAATTCAGTTGCAGTTGATTTCCTTATATATTTCATCATTGAGGATTTCTTTAAAAAAGTCTAAATATCTCGTCTCGTCTCGTGTCTCGTCACACCTACTGAACAGTAATGTTAGTAGACCTCCATGAAAAAATTAAAGCACTGTTTTTTTTTCTGCATTTGTATCTTTGGGGAAGTCGTGGCCTAATGGTTAGAGAGTCGGACTCGTAACCTAAGGTTGTGGGTTTGAGTCTCATACCGGCAGGGATTGTAGGGGGGAGTGAATGTACAGCGCTCTCTTCCACCTTCAATACCACGACTGAGGTGCCCTTGAGCAAGGCACCGAAC
>NW_015557151.1:1092-1545 GCF_001515605.1 Sinocyclocheilus anshuiensis
AAAAATGCGTGCACACTGGTGCATTTACAAATTGATGTTTCGTATTTATTTCATTTAATGAAATGTATTTTACATTTTAGAATATAAACAAATGTTAAAAATAAAATAATCATTCAATAATTATAATCTAGTTAAAGTGTTCAATTAATTGAGGTTTTGATTTTAGGTCATATTGTCCAGCCCTATTTCCGCTGTTATATCATTGTTAATTTTTATGTCCTTTCACAGTTTAATTTTTAAGAGTTACTAAAAAAGAACCATTTTTTATTTAATTGCAGAGTCAATTGAAGAAAATGAGGAGAATGAAGAATCAAGTGAAGTTGAGGAGAAAAATCATGTCAAAACTGGAGGAAAACCAAAAAAAGATTTAAAGAAAAAAATAGACAAGGAATCTTTCATCTGCACTCCGTGTGGAAAGAGTTTGACAAGCAAATATAATCTTGATGTTCACAT
>NW_015557152.1:0-105 GCF_001515605.1 Sinocyclocheilus anshuiensis
GACTTTAATGTAAATAAACATGTGCAAACAATATACTTGCTCTTGAATACTTTAATTTATTTTGATGTTAATTACATTGTGCCAGCTGTCTCTTTAATACCATGT
>NW_015557152.1:282-1483 GCF_001515605.1 Sinocyclocheilus anshuiensis
GCAAAACGTTGCGCACCGGTTTGAGCTTGAACTTGCCCCTGGTGGATGGTACGTAACAAGATGACAAAATTTAGCAGGTTTAGTGACAGTGATGGCATGATATTCAAAGGAGGTGTAATTGCCTGGAGAAGTAGATGAGATATTATGAGTTTGCACATAATAACCACTCTCCTACACGGTTTATTTATTTGTTTTTAACAGCAGAATTAATGTTTATTAATTTATGGATAAATATACATATAAACCACTGTGCCGTGCTGCTCATATTTATCACGCAGTAAAAATGCCCCTCCCCGCGCCCAAAACGGGTTGCCTGTGGATGAGAATACAAAACAAGGACTGGTGGGAGGTTGTCCGGCTCCACTTCACAGTTGCCGAGTGAAAGGAGAGTTTTATAATGACAGGACATGCATTTATACAACACTTTATTCAAAAGGAAGAACCGCTCGTTCTGCACGTCATACGTCATTATGCTATTTCTGCGTCATTGCACATGTGCAGTTCTTTCAGTTTCGGGGTTCAGTCTGATCGTGTTTACATGCACTCTCAATCATATTAGAAAAGGAATAAACCACCCCCTTTAATCCGATCGAAATTTCAATCGGATCGATTAAGGTGTTTACATGAAGGTTTTTCAGTCCGACTGAGCTGTCAATCCGATAACAAATGGACTATTTGGTTGCATGTAAACGTAGCCAGTGTTGTCTGCTGTGATACAAGTTTCAAAGCCAAAACATTGTTTTGACTGACTGACAAAGGCCAGAATAAAGTCCGCTTTGTTGACAGCTAACCGACAGTTCCACAGTCCAAAAGTCTGAGGAGAGGAAGAGGACGTAGAAGCCTTGGTGTGTGTTTCACTGAAGTCACGCCATCTGCGCTTCGGAAAAGTGCGGTCTAGTGTTGGGTCGTTCTTGAACGATTCGTTCATTTTGAACGAATCTTTAATGTGACTCAGGAAGAACAAATCGTCTCAGGGAGTGATTTGTTCAGTCATGCATGCGCAACATCCTATAGCTTCTATACTGGAATTAGTCAAGTAGTTTACCTGTTTCGAGTCTTCGGGTTTTTCGAGTCATTCGTTCATCACGTGACAGCCCCATAAGTTTAACCAATGCAGTCTGAGTCGGAAAGAGAATTGATTACGTCATCATTCGAATCTTCGGGTTTGAGTCATTCGTTCATCACGTGACAGCCCCATAAG
>NW_015557153.1:0-298 GCF_001515605.1 Sinocyclocheilus anshuiensis
TGATGCCTAGTGTTTTAAAATCTGTTCAGATTTTAAAAGTTGTGTGGTGTATTAGAGAAGCTTTTTAGAATGTCGTGTAACATTCTGTAACATTCAGTAAAGCTGGCTAAAATTGTTTAAAATATTAATTGATATTATTTGTATGAGAATTGGAATTAAGTTTGAAATTGCAAAGAGTTTTATATGCTGTTAAATTATGTGGTAGCATGACTAAATGCAGCAGAAACGTACTCGGTTACTAACGTAACCTCGGTTCCCTGAGATACGGGAACGAGTACTGCGTCTTGCTTAAGACGCA
>NW_015557153.1:308-797 GCF_001515605.1 Sinocyclocheilus anshuiensis
CACGCGAAGTTGCGCGAGCCTATAGCGGTAAAGCCCGCCAAAGCCCACCAGAATGGGAGGGGTCATCTGGCTATATAAGCGGCACATCGCCATAGGATCCTCAGGTTACTTCGACTGAAGCGAGTCGTGCAGCTACATAGCACGGCCAGCAACGCAGTACTCGTTCCCGTATCTCAGGGAACAGGGAACACGTTAGTAACCGAGTACGTTCCCTTTCGATACTTCACTCGTACTGCGTCTTGCTTAAGACGCATATGGGAACAGTCCAATCACGCCGTGCTAATGTAGTGGAACGACTAAAGGTATAACTTCCATAAGCAACCAATGCTTATAGAGAAGTCAACAATAACCCAAGGCTAAGCGGGCTGAGCTTTCTAGGTCACACCCGGCCTGGTTAATCGTTCCAGAGTATACCCGTAACTTCGACACCCAGGGGTCGAGAGCTAACAGGTGAACAATACCAGAGAACTTGGGCGCGGCACGGCCAAG
>NW_015557153.1:6122-6464 GCF_001515605.1 Sinocyclocheilus anshuiensis
ATGCACTGGGGACCTGATTATAGCACTTAAAACCTGGAAAAGTCAGATTTTCATGATATGTCACCTTTAAAAGACTAAAAACACCAACAGATTTTTTTTCCTCATTAAGTTACATTGATCCACTACAATTTAAATGATCAAACAACTCAGATTTATTGTAAAGGTCTAATATTTTGCCATTCTTTCTGTAAATAAAAAATCTTTAATATTTTTCTGTGCCAATCCCAGGAAGTGTGAAAGAAATCAAAAGTGTCTGATCAGACCCCACAACAGGGCAAGGTAAAGCTTCAATGTTTTCATTAATTGTATATATATATATATATATATATATATATATATATA
>NW_015557153.1:9001-17299 GCF_001515605.1 Sinocyclocheilus anshuiensis
CACATCAATCTTAATAACTACTATTAATTTTGTATTTGATCATTTATAAGTGATACATAATTGTCCATGAAGGCTGGAAGTGAAAAACTCCCTATATTCAGGTGTGCATAATTATTAGGCAGGTTTACTTTTACAGATAAAATTTAACTCAGACTAAAAGTCAAAAATTATTAAATGCCCATGAGAAGGATGCAATACTAATGCAATACTAGAATTTGCAAAGTTAAGACATGACCATTGGACAGCAAAATGCTTGCAATACTAGAATTTGCAAATTTAAGGCATGACCACTGGACAGCGAAGAAATCTAGTGAGTAGAAAAATAATTATACTAATAATGTAAATATTTTCCAAAACATATTTTGCAGATATTTATAATACATTGGGTCTTTATATATAACAATATATAGTTGCATTTTGAATTTTAGGATAGGGGTCACTTCCACAAGGATGATGATATGTGGGGAGCCCGTGGAATGATAAAAAAAAAAAAAAAACTTGCCTTAATACAACTTCCGTTTCCGCAACATTGTTAAAGTTCACACTACAGCAATGTATCTAATAAGACTTGTATATTGTGTTTATTTCATATTCTTGTCTGTTTTCTTGTTTTGTTTTTTTGTCATGTCCTGTTTGTCATTTGTCATGAACCAGCCGAGAACAACTAAGGGCAAAAAGAAACCCCGAGAAACAATCCAAGCCAGAGGGGCAGGCATTGACCTGGCAAAGATCGCTGCAGAACTGCAGGTCAAGCTACAGAAGGAAAGAGATGAGAGAAATGTGGCTGGCAAAACAGCCAGTGCTGAGAAAGATGCAGCAGGTGCGATGGACAGCGGTGGTTCTGCATCTAGTCCTGGATATAGCTCTAGAGCAGAGAAAAAGCTCAGGAGAGATGGCTCTGGAGACACTGGGCTGGCGAGAAGTGTAATAAACACTAGAGGAGAAGACACAGGGAAAGGTAGGAGAACCACACAAGTATGTTAAATAAGGAAAATCTTCTACCTCATAAAGACACCACCGTTGCATTGATATTTCTAATAATGAAATGACATTCATACATTTTCAAGTCTGACATAAGAGTCCAAAGCCAGAAGTAATATCGAGGTGAATGCCCATATTTGTGCATACAAATGAGACTGATCACTTTATTATGACTGTCAGGATTTTCAGGTGTCAAAAAGTTGAGGTGTGACTACAGGTTCAGATGAAGCCCTGCTGTCTGGAGACTCAAACGGTATACAATTTGATGGTGTGCTTAACACTACATGAGAAATAATAACTGTTCAAATACAAAAGCCATTTATTTTCTCATCAGTACATTGACTTCAATTAATGTGATTAAGTGTAGCGCTAACATTATTTCAGTGCCATATTCACGTTTAGCCACACCATGGCACTGTATGAATGACACAGCACATGATCAGACTGAGGGGAACAGTTGACAAGATTAATGGTCCTTACTGGCGAAGGGATGTAATTTAGGCAGTTTAGGCAAGTGATTTATAACTCAAATAGAAGTGATTTATCCAACTGTGTTAATACATTTCCATTTGGTAACTCTGTGATTAACTAGCAAACTTGCCTATTTTTCATTATTCAGTATTTTACATATTTTATTATTTCAGTATTTTATATATCATATCAATTTCACTTTTATTGTTGGAAAATCGCCAAAAAAATGTCTTGCATTTCAGTATTTAACAAACTACAAGATTTTTTTTTTTTTTTAAATGCATCACATTCATAGTACTTAAAAATGAGGCATAAGGAAAGGAAATGTGTATTTTTGCAATGAGCTTCAACCTGAAAGTACAACGAGTGGTGTTAATACTAACAAACACTATAACTACTGTTGATAAACATTCTTTTAACATTTCAAGTCCACATTAACTTCCTTGTTAAACCTGCATTCTTCCACCTCCTCAATAATGCATTTCACCTCCCACTTCTAAGCCCAAGACACTGAATCTCTGCTCTATGCCTTCATAACCTTGTTCCTCCACAGTTTCATTTCTCTCTTAATTGGTCTTCTAGTTTAAATCCCTGACAGATTGCAATGCAACAGTTGTTACCCACACCAAACAATCTTCCCACATCACCCTCATATTCTCATATCCTCACATAACTTATTCACTACAAGGTTCTTTTAACTTCTACAAGTCTCAGTGGTCTTGAAATAATATTATTTCTTTTGTTTTTCTGACTGCTATTTTTTGATGTGATGTTTCTTGTATAGAAATCCTTTTCTGACTCGCACAAAAAAATAAAAAAGGTACAAAAAAATCACATTAACATTTTATTTATTTATTACTCGAAGGCGGAATCCAGCTTCCATATTTTTCTAATGTATGCCACTTGCATTTGTGTTTGTTTATACTATTTTGTTTATGAAACTAACATGAGCTGTGGAAAAGGCATTTATTAACATTTAATAATAATAATACATTATTATTATTACTATTATATCAGTATTTATATTATACATCACCATTTCTCTGCATATTATAGGTATGGAATCAGCAGACCTTGCCGGTAACTTGAGCGCCAGCAAATAAGGATAGGAAGAAGGTGAATTAATAATACTATACACTCTATTGATTTATTTATTGCTCTAAAAAGTCTTTTGTAAATGCTCTTTATATTACATCTATCACTTTTGCTAGTTGTCTTCTAGTGATAAAGCAAGCATATCCAAAGATGGAGGTACACAAAAGTTAGCAATACAAAGCAGCAAAGATTCGGGCTGAAGTGATTGAGTGCGAGACTGACACCGTGACAACTGCTGGAGGCATTGCGATTTCTTTTTCATTTTACAATGATCCGTTATATTACTAGTTATAAGATATAAATAAATATTTGTATATTGTATAGAGAAAACAGATTCATATGTGTTTTGAATCAGGGTTGAAAACGTCTTTAAATATTACAGATCTTCCTAAATTTGACCCTGATGACCTACACAAGTTCTCCAAAAATGTGGTAGTTAAAGTTGGCCAAACTGCTTCCTTTAAAATGGCATTACCACCTCAAGACCTGACAGAGATCAGCTGGTTTAAGGATGGCACTGAGCTTTTTGATGGTGGCAGCATAAAAGTAATAAAGGAAGTAAACCAGAGCTATCTTCAGATAAAAGACTGTCTGCAATCTGACTCTGGGGAAATTAAGATCCAGCTTAAAAACACTTTTGGTACTGCAGAGGCCTTCTCTAGGCTTATTGTGGTTGGTATGTTTCTACTCCACTGTGTATTATATTAAATGTATTCTGAAATATTTATAAACCTTCTGCCTTTTACACACAGACCCATACATTAACATTAAACTGGCACATTAAGTATTTCAAACAACTTAATGTACCCCTGCAGACAAACCAGGTCCACCACAAGGCCCAGTAGAAGTGATTGACAGCTCATCTTCTGTCATTGAACTAAAATGGAATCCACCAAGTGATACCGCTGGCTCTGAAGTGACCAACTACTTAGTCGAGCGTCAGCAGGTAGGGCAGAGTATGTGGAAGAAGGTGTGGGATAGTTCAGCCGACCACCTGTCCTTTTGAGACAGAAACATGTTCCATGGCAAGAAATACATATACTGAATCTATGCTGAGAACTCTGAGAGCATCAGTGATCCTCTGGAGCGGAAGGCATCATGGCTTAAATGCTTTGACTGGAAAACATTTTTCCACTTCTTAAGTGATCAAAACTACCCATGTTGCAATTCATCCTGGCCAACCCGCCCCTCCTAAGGTGGTCAGCGCTTTCACAAACTGTATCAACCTAACATGGACTCCACCAGAGATGGACAAGATGGAGGAACCAAAATAATGGGCTACCAGCTAGAGAAACGCAAGAAAGATACAAACCAGTGGGTGACTCTGAACCCATTAAAAAGAGTGCCTCTACCTACATGTCTGTAAAACTCCAAAACTGTACCTATACACACAATTCACATGTGTATACGCTATTTCCAGATTAAATAAGCAACTTACATTATTTTTCACATGGAGGATAACACAGGGGCAGATTTTAAATTGCGGTTCCTTGCACAATAGTATGTTATGATCTCAAAACACCTTTACCATAGTGCATTATTTGTAAACTACTACATTTTGACGCATCGCATAACCAGATTAATATGTATGGATTTTCTGACGTAGTAAACATGCTCGGTAACTCACCTGGTACATTGCACTTGCTGCAATGTGCTGCTGCAGTGCTGTGTAACACAAATCATGAACTAAGATAGAAGAGCTCAAAGACTTGTAGAATCAAGCTAAAATGGTATGGTTGTTTCAGCAAATACGTTATCTCACGATTGCTGTCCATAGGGTTTAGTGTAGGTGGTTTGTTTTTGGGGGTTTTTAGCGTCACTCACCAGACATTTCATTTCCAAAATGCCTCAAACACATACAACAACCAGTGTAATAAAACCTTCCCAGATTTATGTTCATCCGTTTAAGACAAAACTGAACGCACTTTTTGTGCCACTCACTGGACATTTCACTTTGAAAGTGTCGCAAAACATGCAAGGGAATATCATTTTGCAGAATTGTCGCCTCAGGCAAAATTTTCCAACGAGTCTGGGTTGTTTTTTCCAATTGCTGAGGACTTTCAAAACCAAAGGGTTTCTGGTTCAACTACTGTTAGACAAGAGTTACATGCTTTAACAAGCTACCTGCCATTTCCCAAACCCTATCATTCTGCTCTATGTAGTTGTTGAAGTAAAAATCAAGAGTGGACATAGCTAAAGTAACATCAATGCCATGAACTTTCAAGCTAATAAACCAGATGAATGTATAGCAAGTGAACTGGAAAACCTTGATTGTAATTACTGTGTATCTTTAGGTTACAATTAAACGAGAATTATAGGGTTCGAATCCCAGAGAGACGACATTCATTTGAAGACAGATGCAAGGTCCAATGTAAATGTAAATGGTTTTTCAGTACCTTTAATCTATGTAATTAGGAAACAATAGTTTTGATTAAATGACCTCTAATTCAGATAAAACTTCAGATTATTCATTACTACAAGTGTAGTTAGAAGGAGAAGTAAATGCCCCTTCGGATGAGAGCGTCTAAACTTTCTTGCATGGCCATAACATAGGCTATTACTTCTGATTATAAAGTCTTTGATATTCACTTAATTACTGTAGCATTTGAAAAAATGTACATCTACTCTGTAAAAAGTCAAACTGTGAAGTTGTTACTTGTCCGTTGGTGAAATCTAATGTGGTCAGGCTGATTCTGTAATATATTATATCTAAATATATAAAACAATATTTATTATTTAAATAAAACTAGTTAATTTAGATGTTTTCCAAGATGTGGAAAACATTTACTTGACAAAAACTTTGTGTTCAGAACATTGAGGTTGGAATATTCTAATGCTTTATATATTCTTCTGGTTCATAAATATGCAGTATTTTCTAACAGTGTTTGAGCACTTTCTAGCCGAAACACTTGAGCATATCAAGCTGCATCTTGTCATCATTATTTTGTACATTGGTAACTGTTGACATGAAATCCTCCATAAAAACTGTAACTATACAATTTCTCTTCACATTTGCTGAAAACAGTGGCTGCAGTAAGCTATCTGACGTTATTTCACTCTGAATCCTCCATACAAGACATTTAAAAAAAAATTACATTAATTATTATCCTTCCCTCTAGCCAATGTGAAATAGGCACAGACACCCCTGCTCAAGGCTCTCAGACGTACGCTCTATCTCTCATCCAAATTACTGCCCTCCAAGTGAAATCAACCAAATGTGTTACAGTTACTGATGTATTCTTTTAATTTATTGGGTGCATTTAAAAAACAATGTCAATGGAGCAAGACTCAAACCTGCAACTCTTAAAGCAAGAAATATTTCTTGTGGCAAGAGCCACAACAACTCATGATCAGGTAAGAGGTTCAGACCCCCGAACACTGAAATCCTACAATAGACCCCAAAAAATGTTTTGAAATTTAAAAAAATCGCTACTTCATCATAATGGTACAAAACTCACTGACATTTATGGCAGTCACTATGTGACCACAAAAAAAATTGTGGACTTGATTCGAAAAAGCTAAATGATCGTAAATAAAATACTCACACTTGTGATGTTCACGGTCAAAAATGACTGCCATTGGAAATGAATGGGAAATACGCAAAAATATGAAAATACAGAGACTTTCTTGTGTGTACAATCTACAAATCATTCACGATGCAGAAAAAAAGTGCACAGCAATGAAGGTTTGACACTCTAAAATATCAAGAGTGCAAAACAGACACACTCCCCCAACCCACAGACACATATATGAACTAGTGTGACTGTAACACACAGCATGTTTTTACAAATACGTGAAATAAAATCAATAATTTAGCTACAATAGAGTAAAAACACAGACACCAAGGAAGGGGTGACACTCTAAAGATTGATTAACCTCTGATAAAGCATTCCTGTTAATATTTGTAAAATTTTTGTTGAACTTTGATGTTATGTGTAATAAAATGTCTTTCTTTGTGTTCAGGTTTGACTGTAGTAAAATTAATACAAAAACTGACATTTCAAATAAAAAAAAATAAAAAAATCTTAAGCTTTACAAAAGGTTGTCTTTGTGAATGTCCAAATATAAATCCAAAAAAAGAAATAAAGAGTATTTATGTCTAAAAACAACTAGAGAAATAATCATATATAAGTCTTTTATATAGAGCTCTATAGGAATCTAGTGGCTAAACCACGGAATTTCAGATGTTTTTCTTTTTTTACTCTCTCCAGATGAAACTAATCTGTCTTAAAAATAATTGATTTTAAAGGCATTGTCACTATTTTAACATGAAATACTGCCATAATTAAAAAGTAATAGAAAAATATTAGAAAATAAAATTTTGTATTATTTTCAATTGGAAAAATGTATCATAATTATTGCATAAATATCAAATAGTACCATGAAATTCTCTCAAAATACAAAATAAAAAATATTGAACAAAAATATATTACTTTGATTTCACTGAAGAAAAAAAAAAAAAGATGCATTTCAGGTGTCCGGTCACTTTTGACCATGAACAACACAAGTGTGACTTCTTTACCTGAGACACCTCTTATGAATTGTCAAAGAAACCTCCAGTCATTTTCAAGAGCTTACCGCTATTTCCATCATATTTTTCCACCTGCTTGATCACCCCAGAAACCAAAGCGCTGTCTCACATAAGCCAACGTCTCATTAACTGGAAATATATTTTCCTTATAAACTGTTATGAAACATTTCCTTTAATTCAAGCATAACTGCTTCCTGTTCTGGTGATTTTGTCACTTCTACAGTCACAGATGCAGTACACGTACTCTTCATTCATTCCAGGAATACACTGCTATCAGATCATACTGAGTCTCCTAATAGAATTAACACAATCTCACCTATAATTAAAGGACACTCTTTGATTTCCTTTGATACATACTCCTGCCATTTTTATTAAAACTGACAATTTGCTCTAAAAATAATCTCTACACGAAAAAGGCAAGATTCAAACCTATTTCTTAATGAGCACAACAGCCCAATGTGTCATGGCTCCGCCAGCAGATAACAGTAGACTAATTATGCATCTCCAGACTTGGTTATCAAGTCACTGGCTTTACTTGACGTGCTACTATGACAACTGAAATAATCTTCTTCGCACAGCTCTGAAGCATGCAGTGAAGAATGTCTCTGAGTGGTCAGAGTACGAGTTCAGAGTATCAGCCATTAATATGTCTGGTCCTGGAGAACCCAGCGCTCCCTCTGCGATGGTCTGCACTAAAAACCCCAACAGTAAGTTCTGTTCATAATAGTTTCTTAAAAGAGAATATAAATGTACAACTTTTAACTGAATTGAACATTTTGTCTTTCTTTCTACTTTCCATCCATTAATTTTCAGTCAGGCCCCGCTTCAAAGATCCTGTAGACTTCATGGAAATTGTATCAGAATCAAAGTCGATTATAAGGTACTTTGATTTATTGTGCATGCTGTGGATTAAACTATGTGTCAGCCCTCATTCCCAAATGAACATGTCTAACATTAGTAAGAACATAATTTGCCCCAATGTAAATTAATGTTAATAACTTGGTAAGTGCTCACAGTTCCCTTTCGATACTTCACTCGTACTGCGTCTTGCTTAAGACGCATATGGGAAAAAGCCTTTTTTCTCCTGAACTGAAGCCTATTTCATTCACGCAGTGAAACTGCACGGCCATTGGTTCGTGCAGGGCTTTAAAAAGGAACCAATGGCGCAGCAGCGGAGCTGCACGAGCCTATGGCGACGAAGCCCGCCAGAATGGGCGGGG
>NW_015557153.1:17940-18163 GCF_001515605.1 Sinocyclocheilus anshuiensis
ATGGGGAGAAAGGTATTGTAATAATGTAAATTATGTAAAAAAATAGTGCGTTTTTCAAACCACCAGGCATGATAGCATGTTATAGTACACCCGCAAAACAAATTCAAGACATTGTAAAAGAGCATAATAGGACCCCTTTAATCTGTAAGTTTCGTCATTTTGATTTTGCAAGCGACAACAGTGTACCAGCTCTAATGCCATGGCGAAAGTTTGAGCAAAACAT
>NW_015557153.1:18176-22849 GCF_001515605.1 Sinocyclocheilus anshuiensis
TGCTTCGGATGTGTGCACTCAGAAAACCGTATATCAGAAGTTTAAACTAATATGGTTTAAAACGCATGATTTCCACGTGATAAAACATGATAATCAGAACCAAAACAGATGTTTTTTTAGCAGGTTCCAGCTGTGAGCTGTAATCTCTATTCTGGAAAAGGGGGTGGGGAGCAGCAGCTCATTTGCATTTAAAGACAAAGGCCCAAGGCCCGAAACATATTGCAGATAAAATGTTTATTTACAGAAAGAATGACATTTGAGTTGTTTGATCATTTAAATTATAGTGGATGATGGTAACTTAATGAGGAAAAAAATATTTTGGTGATTTTAGTCTGTACAGCTTTTTTATTTCTTTTATTTTCATTTCTTTCATGACTGTAAATAATGTACATTCATAACCTGTAGGGGTAATCATCAGGTCACCAGGGCAAAATGTAGGGTCATTTATCAAACTCAAGCAGTGAAAGATTTGTACCTTTGTTTATATACTTTATATACCATTTCTGATGACGGATGATACATTGTCTGTAAATTTGCATTTCCGAATAACCGCCATGCTCATACTAACCATTGATAGATAGGGATCTGCCTGGTGACAAGAAAAAAATTGGTCTCTACACTGAAAGTATGACCTGTAATTTTTGAAACAGTGCCACTGTCATACCAGAAATTGCTTTGCTGGATAATAGTGAGGCTTCGCTGAAGAAATTGTTGAGGCGGAGTCAACATAAAGGTTGATTGAAGGTTTTTCTTTTTTTGGAAACCATCAGTCCACAGAATAAGACCATTTGTGGTCACGGGAAATATTATTCTACAACTTGGCATGTTTCACACATGCTATAAGAAGATGCATGCTTTTTTTCTCCTTTTTTGAACCTGCAGTGTGATTTGATAAACATTAATCGGATCTGAGCAAAAACACATTTTTAACATACAATGAAGTGTTTATACATATTTAATATTATAAATGTCGAGAAGTTGCTGGCGTTGATGCTTCAGACCACAAGTGCTTGTGAAATTCATTTAAATATATGCAAAGTGCCCTCTGTAAGATTTCTAAGTGATTGTATGCCTTTCAAACTTGACCATGTTCATCAAGCAGGTAAACAAGGTGCTAATCTTAGTATCATAACCTCACAACATGCCGACTGCCCTCCGTGACTCCCCTAATCTAATGTTCTCAGTCTGTAAATCATTCACCTTGCATTTCTAGAGACTCTTAAGATCACTTGATCACCAGGTCCCAGCATCACTTAGAAGAATTACAGCTGATGACAATGTTTTTCTGGCAACTTCAATGTAGTTAAAACCCCTGCTGTGCAGATGATTCATTCAAATATCACCCGTCTCTTGAACAGATTCCAAATGCTGTCCGACGGGGCCGATCTCAGCAGGACTCAAGAGCGGTCATGAGTTTGGTCAGGCAGTGTATGGTATGTTCTTTTAACAGTCTTCTCAAAGGGAATTCAAACTATCCCTGTTGATGTCAGACATTTTTAACAAGGATTTGAGCCAGGTGACAGAAAGTGACATTGAGTTAAAGAGGAGCCCCGTCTGTCTCCGATCATTTGCCTTGTCGTGTATGATGGGAGAAGTCAGCAGGTGTCACTCATATTTTGGCCTCAAGCATTAAATGGAGATCAACACATATCACTGCGGCATGCAATGTTGACATGTTTTGAGTGATCTCTGGACTCTCACTTCCTTTCAAACATAGGTCAGGAAACAAATGAGATGTTTCCCATGGAACGCTTTAAGCAAGGTCGAAATGTCATTTCAGTACTGAGAACTGTCATTATTTAAAGATTTTCTCTCATATGCACAGTACACTATAAAAAATTTTTTTTTCGAGGTTGTAAATTAACATAAGACAACATTTAACATGAAAATACTATTTCTACTTAAATATTCTGTTTGATTCAGTGTGTTATTTGCTGTTTCTTTGTAATTATTTGTTAAATTTAGTAAGTGTTTCAAAATAAATACACCAATTTTTTTTCTCGGTGTAGAATGCAGTCAAAAAGATTACAAAACTTCCCCAAATTTTTGCATGTTGCGGGGTAATGTGTTTATTTCAAGTTGATCTCAATCTGAAGGAAATGTTTTTTTTTTTTTTTGACAAAGTCAGGTGATGACAAGGAACTATGTATCGTAGATTTTTATAATAAATCTCTCAAATTCCTATTATTCCTTTAAAATATCTTTTGGCTAAAAATGGTTACATAAAACATTGATCTACTGCTATAGTTCAGTTTCAAGAATCTTATATGTTGAACTAGTACTCTAAATGGGTAAAAAGGGACATAATATGTCTCCTTTAAAGTCAAATCTGGTGTTATAACTTTTTTACTTTTACGTTCATTTCTTTCATGATTGTAAATATTGTACATTAATACCCTGTAGGGGTAATCACCAGGGCTGGTAGTGCAAAATGTAGGGTCATTTATCAAACTCAAGCAGTGAAAGATTTGTACCTTTGTTTATATACCAAGCAAGTAAACCTTTTCTGTTGACAGATGATAAATTGTTTGTAAATTTGCATTTCCGAATAACTGCCATGCTCATACTGACCGTTGATAGATAGGGATCTGCCTCGTGACAAGAAAAAAAACTGGTCTCTACACTGGAAGTATGACCTGTCATTTTTGAAACAGTGCCACTGTCATACCAGAAATTGCCTTGCGGGATAATAGTGAGGCTTTGCTGAAGAAATTGTTGAGGCGGAAGCTTGATAGAAGGTTTTTTTTTCTTTTTCGGAAACCATCAGTCCACAGAGTAAGACCATTTGGGGTCACAGTAAATATTATTCTATAACTTGACATGTTGCACTCATGCTTCAAGAAAGATGCATGCTTTTTTCTCTTTTCTGAAACTGCAGTATGATTAATTTGATAAACTTCAATCAGATCTGACCAAAAACTTATTTCACCTACAATAAAGTGTTTATACATATTTAATTATAGTTTTTATTTATTATTATAATGAATCATTTTATTAAATAAATAAATGTTGAGAAGTCGCAGGCCTTGATGCTTCAGTCCACAAGCGCTTGTGAAATCTATTTAAATCTATGCAAAGTGCCCTCTGTAAGATTTCTAAGTGATTATATGCCTTTCAAACTTGTCCATGTTCATCAAACAAGTAAGCAAGATGCTAATCTTAATATCATAACCTCAAAACATGCCCACTGCACTCCGTGACTCCACTAATCAAATGTTCTCAGTCTGTAAATCATTCACCTTGCATTTCTAGAGTCTCTTAAGATCACTTGATCACTAGGTCGCAGCATCACTTAGAAGAATTACAGCTGATGACAATGTTTTCCTGGCACCTTCAATGTAGTTAAAACCCCTGCTGTGCAGATGATTCATTGAAATATCATCTGTCTCTTGAACAGATTCCAAATGCTGTCCGACAGGGACGATCTCAGCAAGACTCAAGCGCGGTCACGAGTTTGGTCAGACAGTTCTTTTAACAGTCTTCTCAAAGGGAATGCAAACTATCCCCATTGGTGTCAAGACATTTTTTTTAACAAGGATTTGAGCCAGGTGACAGAAAGTGACATTGAGTTAAAGAGGAGCCCCGTCTGTCTCCGATCATTTGCCTTGTCGTGTGTGATGGGAGAAGTCAGCAGGTGTCACTCATATTTTGGCCTCAAGCATTAAATGGAGATCAACACATCATTGCGGCATGCAATGCTGACATGTTTTGAGTGATCTCCTGACTCACTGAGTTCTTCCTTTGAAACATAGGTCAGTAAATAATTGATACGTTTCCCGTGGAACACTTTAAGCAAGGTGAAAATGTCATTTCAGTATTGAGAACTGTCATTATTTAAAGATTTTCTCTCATATGCACAGTACACTGTAAAAAGTAATTTTTCAAGGTTGTAAAATTAAGATAAGAGAACGTTTTACATGAAAATACTATTTCTACTTTAAAATTCAGTTTAATTCAATGTGTTACTTGCTGTATCTTTGTAATTATTTGTTTAAATTTAAAGGGGTCCTATTATGCTCGTTTACAATGTCTTGAATTTGTTTTGGGGGTTTACTAGAACATGCTCTCATGCTTGGTGGTTCGAAAAATGCATTATTTTTTACATAATTTACATTATTACAATACCTTTCTCCCCATCCTGGCACAAATGGCTCGATTAGTTCCGGGTTTGATGAAGGCCCGCCTTCCGAAAAACGAAATGTGATGTGATTGGTTAGTTGTCCCAGTGCGTTGTGATTGGCGAAAAAGCTTAGACCAGTGGTCACCAACCTTTTTAGGCCCAAGATCCCTGAACTCGGCCTTTATGAAAGACAAGATCTACCTATTGAAGAATCGATAGAAAAAGACATGCAAGATTGTACTTAAAATTTGAGGCCTTTTACTTAGTATTTTAATTAGTGATGCTCCGATCATAGCTGATTCAGAATTCAGATTTTTTTTTTCTTTCTTAATTATTATTTTTTTTAACTAGCAAATTGGCTGATTCTGATACTGATATTTAAGCAAATTTATTTTTGGGCTATTTGCTTTATAACAAACAAACTGACTTCAAACTAAAATATCCAGCTGTTTGAAATTAGAGGCAACCACTGCATTTTTGCATCTAAACCGGATGCATGCAACACTGCACGGGCAGTTGTTTTTTATTTGATTTAGATTAATTTCAGGATTTA
>NW_015557153.1:23579-32424 GCF_001515605.1 Sinocyclocheilus anshuiensis
CATGAATTGCAGTGAAACTGTTATACAGTTGAATTTATTTATACCATAGTCCAGTGTTTCCCAGGCGGCATATATATATGCAAACTCACTCTCTGCCAGCAGGAGGCGCTGTTGTAGTGGTAGAGATCAAGGTTTCCCCGCTCAAAAAAAAAAAAAACCCACTGCTTTATCAGACATTACATGCAAGATTAAATGAAAATTACATCCAATTTTCTGAAGACAGTCGGTTTCCTTCAGAAATACAGTGATAAAAAAACACCCGCACTCAAGGTATGGGAAACACTGTAGTCTCAAATTCAAAAAGTGAAAAAGCATAATAGGACCCCTTTAATAACAATTTCTGTGTGAAAAGTAAATTATACACCAATTTTATTTTCTCCGTGTAGAATGCAGGCAAAAAGTTTATGAAAATCATCCAATTTGTTGTATGTTATGAGTAAACTCGGTTTATTTCAAGTTGTGTTTTTTTTTTTGACAAACTCGGGTGATGACAAGGAATTGGCTATGTATTGTAATAAATATCAAATATCAAGATGTCCATTGGCTAAAAATGGTTACTTAAAACATTGATCTACTGCTATATAGTTCAATTTCAAGAATCTTATATGTTGAACCTGCACTCTAACCGTCTTTTGACCTAGCAGGAATATCTAATAGATATATTAGGATTTTGATTTCTGCATCTCAAGTAATCTAAAATGACCTTCTGTACATGTTTGTGACATTATAGGGTTCCCCAGACTGGCCTTTTTAGGCTTGTAGCAGTTACACGGTCACTTGATAGGTCACATGTCACATATAAACAAGAACATTTCATCGTAAATGTCATGTTGTTCTGATGAATCACTAAGCACTTTGTACACTTCCTCAACAGTGAAAAAAAAAAAGATTTAGAGGTGTCCTTTCTAAAGAAAATACATGTTGAAAGACACTGACAGCTCGCAAAAATCTCTAAATTCTTCTCCGAATCAAAAAGCTCTCACATTATGAATTGAATATTGTATTTATTTTGCAGCAAGTGATTAATGTTTATCTTGTTAAAGTGTTAATCTTTGGTTTGCCAAATATACATGGTCAGACAATTGGCCCCTGAATCCACAGGGACTCGAGCGCTGCTCTTTTCTTGGCTCAAGAAGTGTGGCTGAAAGTGAGACCGTGGTACACTGACTGAGATCAGATGCCTGATGCAAAGTGCGGTTAGTTTTTATGGGCCACGTGAACCTTTAAGCATGCTAATGTTAAACCTTATAAGTCGAAGTAAGACTTATAAGTGCATTACCGCCACCTATCTCTCAAATGGACCATTGACACTCCCAATTGAGATTGTAGATAGAGTGTCAATGGTCCATTTGAGATATAGGTGGCGGTAATGCACTTATAAGTCTGCGATCCACCGTTAAGCAAGAAGACGACGCCTCACGCGCAGGTTGAAGAAGAAGACACGAACGCGCTCAGGACAGTTCAGACATTGCAGTGAAAATCAGAGGGAAAGAACGATATAAATACTGTTCAGTTTCTTGCACAGACCGATCGTTTTGTGTCTTTTCACATCAATGTATCACGAGCCGCAGTGTTTAATTTGGTTTTGTTTGTGTATGTTTTATGACTCTCAAAGCCGTGATTCCCATCCACTGACATTATAGGACTGACAGACTGCAACAGTTTGACTTAATCTCTGTTTGTGTTCTACTGAAGAAACAAAGTCATCTACATCTTGGATGCCCTGGGGTAAGCAGATAAACATCACATTTTCATTTTTTGGGTGAACTATCCCTTTAAAGCTTTTAAGGCAAAGCTCACTGTATAGGCTAGAGATCAAGCACCAAAGGTACTAGAACACTTTACAGTGGTTAGGCTCTAAAACGTGCACTGCGTACGTAGGCTGTTTCAAAAGCATCGTTATGGTGCCTATAAGGCAGCATCGCATGGGCAATCCCATAGTGCATTGCAGTGAGCTCAGTGAAAAAAATCCATTGAAGATAATGGACAAAGCAAGAGTTCATTAAATAAAGATTATACATGTAGTTTAATGGACTGATTTACTCAATATTGTGTATTTTTATTGTTATTAATATGTTAACACTAAGTTGAATCTCCCATGCATGTTGAATTGCTATTTGGACAATGCTGCCAATGTAGAGCGTTCCAAAACAGTCACTTTTGAAGTTCCATTTCAGTTAGGATGTGGCCTTAAGAGACAGCAAGCCAGCTCACTGGGTTTGAGAACAGAGCCAGCATGTCTCTGCTGTGTGGATCAAATATTAGGACTAAAACTTTAAAATTAGACTCCCTTTATAATTTGTCTTAATGGTAATCATAATAATTAGGGCTGTCAACTGGATTTAAATTTTAATTGAATTTTAATTGCATGCTGATTAATTACATATACAATTAATCAAATATATAGGCCTAAGTATTTGCCTCCAAACAATAAAAAGACTTTACTGTGGCAGATTAAAAAAATAAATAAATAAACAGACGTTGCAGAAAGTGATTTAAAAATGATCGCAAATTGAGTCAAATTGAATCATTTAAAATATTTATTTAATTATATATAATTAATTGTGCTACATACACCCATTCAAAAGCTCTAATGGTATTTTATTCATTTGATTATTTTTTTTTATTTATTGACCTTTGTGTTTCACATAAACTTAAGTAAATTAAACAATTAAACGATGACCACCCAAGGAGTTTATTAAAGGATACAACAATCCCGACAATCCAAAATCAATGAGAATGTACCAGAGCATGTGGAGGACAATGTTTTAGAGCTTAGTAAAAGGTTAAATACACATCCAGGTGTCTCCTGAGGATGAAATATGTCTATGTTTTGTCTGAACAGTACAGCGTGAGTCATCTCGGAGCTAGCAAATCAAAGATTAGTACCAAACAAATCTTTGACACATAAACAGTTGATTAAGATAAACAACCCCAGCGTCAGCAAAATAAAATTGATCTACTACTGTGCAAATCCACTTCATTCACAAAGTAATACATTTTACTTCACCATGTTTAGATTTAATGTGTTGTTGTTTACTTTGTGATGAAGTTAAAAAAGTTTACTTGTATGCTGGTGACTGAGAATGCAAATGGTAAAGCTTAAACTGGATTCTGACAGTAAAAGCAAAGTTGTTCATGGAGTTCAAAGACCAAAGCAGATTAAGATATTAACCGGATGTCAAAAACAATTATTTTCCACAGTGACTTTAGCAGTGTCCAAGGCAACAGATTGACAATTAACTTACCAACGGCAAGTGAACGCTTCTCTAAGCTCTGCTTAACAGTGTGATAGTCCAGTACGGTGTCTCATAAAGCTAATATCATTCTTTAAGGAATTTAATAGCAATGCCCCTCTATCACAATCTTACCCAGTCACTGCCAGGAAGAGTCATAATGCTTGGTGACATGGTTCCCCCTGCAGGGAGGGGAGGAAATGATACAGGAGTTTGGCAGCAATGAAATGTTGTAGTTGTAGAAGCCATTCACATTTACCTGAGTGACAACAAAATTAAATATCTCACCCCTAGATTACTAAAAAGGGGATGGCAAATAACCCTAACTCATAAGTAACCCTCCTAAGCATGTTCTAATCAAAAGAAAAAAATATACCAATTAATGTTTTTCTTTCTCTCTTTCTTGAAATAAAAGATCAAACTGTTTGGGACAGTTAAGCAAACCTTTTTATATCTTTCTATTGTTTTATCTTTTAAAATCGTGAGTGAATGACTGTAAAATAGTGAAAAAACTGTTAACTTAGGACTTGCATTAGGCATTAGAGTTTGTTGTTGCAAGTTAATCTAGAAAATATAGTTTCAGTTTCACGTGTGTATATACAAATATACAGTGTTGGGTGTAATGCATTAGTAACCAATTAATTACTGTAATTTAATTACCTTTCCTTTGAAAAAGTAAAGTAATGGATTACTTTTAATTGCTTTATTTTTTCTGTAATTTGATTACAGTTACTTCTGATGTAATTTCATTAAATGCTGTGCACCGAACAATTCTATATATAGTAATAGTAGATTAACATCAAAACTTAACATCTAATGTTAAAATGTTTTTTTTTTTAATGTAACCTTCTCCCTTTAAATACTTTGGTCAGTTCAAGAATAATTGATGCAATTTTATATTATTTATTCGAAAGAATTAAAATAGTTTCATGTCTTCTACTGGTCGAGGTTGATATGGATTTTAGAAAGTAATTCGTAATAAGTAATGCAATACTTTTTAGAGAGAGTAACTAGTACAGTAATCTAATTACACTGTTAAAGAGCTTAATAGCTTGTAATTACTTTTTTAAATTAATAGATAGATGCAGCTAAAATACCTGTGAAAAATCAATTCCTTCATATTAACATGATACATTGCACCATTTTTTTTACCGTCTCTTTGTTATCTGTACTGTCGTCGTACGTAATTATGGAAGTTATAACATGCTTGAATGAAGTTATATCACTTCTGTGCTATAATATGGAATATTTACCCCCTAAGTGAAACTTTTTCGCTCATTTGCTACATCAAACAATGACTCAGCGATGAGTCAACAGCGATTAAAATAAAGTGTAAACTATTTCCAGACATGGCAGGGTGGCATAGATGTTTTTCCTCAAACTAGCAATCTTTAATTGCATCCTTCAATCACAGACGACTTGCTTTAACCAGTCGGAGGTTTCATAACAGCAGGGTTAGCCAATGTTTCGTGCCCTTCAAGGTCATTGCCGACAGACTCTTGCTTTAAGTTTGTGTTTAACTGCCACTTTGGAGTCTCTCAGTGCCGGCAATTATAATGGCTGACATCCAAAAGGTTCATTTTGTAATTTCATGGGAAGGAAGAGGTGCAATAAGTTCTTCTTTAAGTACCTGCAATAAATCAGATTTGCTGATGTCCAAGTTTCTGCAGAGTAGATTATGGTTTACATTTGGATGTAGCATATCAATCACTGCAGAAAATTCAATATATTAATTTCATTAAGCTGCTTGTAAGATGCCAAGCACTGGGTTCACAAGAGGACATGTGGGATTGGCTGGAAACTCCTCCCAGTGAAACTGAATATATTTGATTCTTACCACAGGCTGGAGGCAATGAGAAGTAATGACAAGCGTTTTAAGGTCCCCAGCAAGAACACCAATACATTCTGACCGCTGTCAGACGCGGGGATGAACATCGCTTTTGATAAAGGACACCTCGGGGGGCCAAAACTAAGTCCTCAGGATAAGAGATTTTTGCACATCTGTATGTGGTGTGATGCACAGCACAAGGGATAAGAATACAGAAACGACCTGGGAAATGGAATATATAAGGGGTGCCTATTAAAATCTTTTGTGACATCAAAAAAAAAAAAATATATTTTTTTTCTCTATAGTTAAAACAGGAAGGAAAATATCTGCAAACTTGAATAAATACAGAAATAAATGGATGGGATAGGGTGACTACAAAGTCTTCTTCCATTATGTGCTGATTAAAATATCAAGCCTATTTGCATAATATAAAATTCCCTAAATCCTCATGGAGAAGTAATAGATTTCTGTGAGATGGTGTATTAAGTTGGTGAGATGTGTGTATATTCATTGAGAATATGAGGATAAATGATGTTTCTCTAAATATTAATATGACCATATATTTAATATGACTTATTTAGAGCTTAAAAAGTGGAACTATCTCTTGAAACCATTTCATAAATGCAAGCCGAGGACTCCGACTGGTTTATTAATACATTATATTATGGCAGCTGCAAACACTGCTGAGGACAGTGTGACACTTATTATGTAAATTACAGCTGACCTCTCTATGATGAGTGGACTAAATTAGTAATTTGCTAAATAAAGAGGCAACCAGTCTGAAGCTCTGATGTTGTGTATTATTCAGTAATATGTTTTGGGAAATTATTTATGTGTGCCTCACGTTCTGGAAATAGAACTCAATTAATAAAGCCAACTACTGTACAAACCAACAGAATGCATCCACAGTTGAACAGTATTATAGCACTTCCAAATCTGGTCATTTGTGCTAAATAAGGAACAGGCTGAAGTTCCTATTATATCTGAACCCTTGACCATGGCAGTTAACCCTAGGTTGCCTCAAGACGTGTCAGTTTAATATCAAATTACCACATCACAGCAAGGCTCAAAATGCATGTCATTGCTAAAAACAGCATATATCATTATTTGCCATTACCTGTCACTGTACTAGCTGTTGCTTTGGTAATAATTCACTGCTCTCAGAAATAACTAACTTTGATTAGCCAATTATATTTTTGTATCCATGCTAAATAAAAGTAATAATTTCTTTCCAAAAAAACAAAACAAAACAAAACAAAACAAAACATTTTATTAATCAAAGAATCCTGAAAAACCTATCACAGGTTCCAAAACAATATTTAGCAGCACAACTGTTTCCAACATTAATAATAAATCAGAATATTATATTGATTTCTCAAGGGTCATGTGACACTGAAGACTGGAGTAATGGCTGATGAAAATTCAGCTTTGCCGCCACGAATAAATTATTTTAAAGTGTATTAAAATAATAATAATATTAAAAAACATTATTTTAAATTGCAATAATATATCACAATGTTACTATTTTTACTGTATTTTTTATCAAGTAAATGCAACATTTATGAGCATAAGACAATTATTTAAACAATAATATTATAAATATTAACCATACATACATACATACATGTGCATATACGTGTGTGTGTGTGTGAGATATAAAAATATAGGTAGCACTTTAGAATAGGGAACACATATTCACTATTAAAGGCAGAGTAAGTGATTTCTGGTAGCCAATGTTGATATTTGAAATCACCAAAACAAACACGCCCCTACCCCAAAAGGGTCTTGCCCCTATTTTCATAGCTCCGCCCCACATATACGTACGCACCCAGGCAACGATTAGTTCTGTGAAACAAAGCAAAACCAATGTTACACCGTGTCTACGGACGTGAGCGGCGCGGCGCAACAAATACCCAACAGAAAACTGCTGCCGGGTTCTATTTATGACGTGCTGACACACATTTCAAATGGTTTTCAACGGTCGTTTGATCGCGTCCAGTGTAGGCAGCTTTAGCTGTTGTAGACACGGTGTTACTCACCTATTGAGAAGAAACAAAGCAACCTCGGCGTCCGATCGCAGGCCTCCGCTCCTTGAGTTCTCTCCAGCGCTGGAAAGCTGATCCGATATTTACACGGGTCCTACTTCTTGCCTTATCGTTCTGCAGACGTTTTCCTCTTTTGTTTTTTATCCGCCATCTCTCTTTCTGTCGCTCGGCTCGGCTAATGTCCGTCCCATGCACTGAACGCGCTCTCCTCCACATCACGAGTAGACACGCCCCTTATTGCTGATTGGCTACAAGTTTGTTTTGCGATTCGGCCCGAATCAGTTTTCTAAAGTGTTTTTGAAAAATCACTTACTCTGCCTTTAAGAGTTTTACCTGAACAAACTCCTAATTTGTTGCTTATTAATAGTTAGTTAGTTGTTAAGTTTAGGTATGGGGTAGTATTAAGGGATCTAAAATATGGTCATACAGAATAAGGAATTAATATGTGCTTTTTAAGTACTAATAAACAGCAAATATGCTATTAGTACACATGCTAATAAGCAACTAGTTAACAGTGAGAACTGGTCTTTAAAATAAAGTGTTACCAAAATATAAATATATTTATTTTTTTACACTGAACTGAATAATTGTCCCTACATGACTGACTGTGCTAGTTTCATGTGTTTCATATCACTATGCAGTCTCTTCCTTCTTACATTAATAATGTCCTTCTCACATTAATAATTTAAACTCAATTCAATATTTAATGTCAATTTATTTATATATTTGGTAAGTAGCCATATAATAATTGAGATAATGTACAGCCGATTATTATGCTTCAGTAAACCCCACTGGTTGATTATGAAAACTGACTGCACATTTTCCCTGGCATGGTTTATAACAATTATTACTTTAGGAAATGTTTATACTCTTTAATTATTCAATGCATAATAAAACTGAAAATTTTTAAACATGGTTGTTTTTGCCAAAACATTTCATTTGACAATATTAAGTTAGAATTCATTTGTAAAACGTGTTTTAATATTTTATTTTTAAAATAAAGCACATTTTAGGTTTTACAGACAGTTCAACTTGTGTTACAATATATCATGTACTTAATCAGGCAAACAACTTTAAGCATCAATAAAGCACTCTTGAGTTAATCATTGTTAAAGGGGTCATATGATGTGATTTCAAGTTTTCCTTTCTCTTTGGAGTGTTACAAGCTGTTAGTGCATAGATAAGATCCCTAAAGTTGCAAAGACTAAGGTCTCAAACCCAAAGAGATATTCTTTATAAAAGTTAAGATTCGTCCACGCCCTCCTAAAACACCTCGTTTAAACACGCGTTACACGCCCCCACATGTCTACGTCACTGTGTGGGAAGATTTGCAAAACTCTGCCCAAATTTTCAAGTAAAGAAAGAAGGCATAACTTTTATTCTCGCTGTAGTATTGTTGCTTTCGTTGTGAACTACTTTGGTCTTCCAAAAGAGGACACGACTAGAAATCAGTGGTTAAGTTGTATTTACTATTTACATCCAGAACAGTTCAAACCAAATATTCAAGTGTGTGCAGCACATTTTATGGAGGACTGTTTCCTGAATCTGGGAATGTAGCCTACAATGCCGTCAACACACAAAGGCTGTTTCTATAAACTGGGGCAATTCCAACTTTGCAAGGACAGTCTGGTGCTTCTGACTCACAGCCTGTAAGTACATTTTCATATTTAAAGAATTTGCCATTGATGATTCAAACGTGAGTTTTGAGCAGTGTAGAGTAGCGCTTGTTGTTTGTC